>NW_019214323.1:64910-118373 GCF_002532875.2 Varroa jacobsoni
GGGCCCGATTGCAGTTTTTGAAGAACTTCGTGTGACTATCGATATGCATGTAAGATTATCCTATGTTGTATGATAGGAGCGATAGTAATGTCGTCTTCGGCGTCACTCGACCGTCAGTCAGGTAGAATTGGTAAAGCAGTTGATTTAGTCAACAGTGAGGTAGATAGCAAAGCTGGCCAGTTAACGACTTTGATTGTTGCAACAACAGGCGGTAGTGGCGATTTTCGTAAGATTTTACTTCTTCCGAGATTCTATTTACCCAGAGATGTTACGTGTCAGTGATTCAGTCTGAATGGTGCCGTTTTTGATTTTCATCTTCGCTGACGAGAATTGTAGCCTCATCATCATTACTGGCCCATTTCTGAACCTCGGCGGTGCCCCAGAAGAAGAATACGATCGCTCCGGTTAGTGAGACCGCGGCTGTGATGAAGAACACCGTATTCCACGCTTCGAACGTCTCGTTATTCTGTAATACCATTCCAAGGTAGAGTAGTGAAGGCTAGTTAACTGACACTATCAATTCGTTCCGTTAGATTGTTACAAAACGCTATTCGATTAACAAATTGAAATCTACGAACCCAAAATAATAAAGTAATCCAAACTTTCCGTTTGGAAGTCCGCTTTCCCTTAACGGATTGTGACGTTCGATACGAAAGTAAAAGGTCAACATTTGAAATGTAACCCAAATCATGTAGAAGTCAGTCAATTTACTTAGCTAATATGACTTTTAACAAGTTGTAGCATCGGTAATAAAATGTATAATTTTATTTAAGCAATTTACAAACGAGTGCAATCAAAACAATTTAAGGATCGTCATTTACAACAAGCGCTATTGAAAGAGTGAAGAGAACGGATATATCGGCAGAGCGCAAATATAGGTATTTGTTATTGTCAAGCAAGATTTGTGAAACGAACCACACATTCAAAGGGTACCACAGTTTTGGCTGCGTAGCGTTGCCATCATTTATAGGTACCTGATATAGCTATCAATTCAGCTTTTACTCTAAATGAGATTTTGCATGGTCATTAAAATCTAGTCAAAGTGTGAATTTATTGAATATATAAGTTCTAGATCTACGAGATGCGCATAATGCCAGAAAGGCGTTTGAGTCTACGTCAGTTTTACATCCCAGGTGTATCATGCTGGCCTGAAGACCTTGTAGTATGACTATGACCTAACCATGTGATTGGTTTTCTAGCCGATAATTATATGCTAATTACGAATATTTATTACATCTTTAAATAGCAACTAGGTAATCAATCGAAGAACATATATGCATGCGAGTTCATGATCTATCTAAGAGTCACAGGTTAAATGGTGTCATCCATGATATGCTTAGATATGAGCCAAGATCTCAGACAAAATTCTCGCTTGGAAGATGAACTATACAAATCAGATGTGACTATTATGTATGTTAAAGATATTTCAAGCGTTCAACAGATGGTAATTACGAAAATGATATACACTGCAACAAGTGGAATTAGCTCGGGTAACTGGCGCCTGAAAGTAGCGGCTCGCTTATTTAGTGTACAATGCGATCTGGTCTTTACCTTAAGTTCATAAAAATATCTCTACATACTCAAACCTATCGGCCAAAACTTCGGTAATTTTAAGCTTGTAGTGTATGTCATGATATCTCGACGTGACTCACGGGGTTTTCGACCTGACAATGCTGTTATTCAATGAAAAAAAGAAGATGTCACGCTCGATTACAGTGATTGAGCGAAGACTCATTTGCTTGCCCGCATAGAATTTGAGAACCTTACGCATAAGAAAGTTTTCGCGCACTGAAAATGCTATTATAATTACCAAAAAAAAACCGGTAAACTTTAAGGACGCTGCAAAATCAACTATTAGGGGTTCTGTTTACAACTCCTACCCCGCCGCTATTATTCACGGCGCTGTCTTAACTGTACATCTAATGACCGAATATTTGCTTGTTCTTAACAGCTAGAACCTTAAAGGGGCAAGAAGCCCGTAACGGAAACAGGCGGTGCCGACATGTTCCTAATAAATGTTTTAACGAACTTGACATAAATGCGTTTAGTATATTACACCTAGATAAAAACGAAGCTTAAAAGTAAATCTTTCAAGCTATACGATCGGTACAATGCTCTCAGAATTGTGGCAGGCAAAAAGAGGCCTAGCTGATATCGACAAAAGCTCACGACTAATTGAGAGAAGGATCTCAGATCAATTGAACGTAACGTTGGCGATGAAAGTATAGGGAGTTGCAGTCACGAAAGCCTGTCGTGGGGCACCTTAGCGTCGGGCGTTTCGTTAGCGTAACCTTTAAACTGTTTGGAGGACAACGCGGATACAAAACACATGCGTTTTGGCCAGATCGTTCATCATAAAGCTACCCGTTTGGGCTCGTATGTCTTGTTTTCAAAAACCCTTTTGAAAAAAGTTAGTCGATTTGTATTCATATTTATGCAACATATCTTACGGAGGTTATTTCAGTGCGACACTAGTGAGATTCAGAATACTGCCAGAAATAGTATTGGGGAACGCTTTTGCTAACCCTTTAAATGTCTAGCTGGACTATATATAGCAATTTATTGTACTAATTGCAGTTCTTAAACAGAAAAATGCTCGATACTGCGAAGTATTTGGGTGTGTCCTTCTAACGAATCGTAGCTGGTGGTGCTTCGAATTGAATATAGGCCGTGCACATTATAGCAACGGTGTGTATATTGCAAATGACAAAAACATACGCGCGGACGATAGGGACCTGACTCTTCTTACGAATAGTTACAGTGCGGGAAAAAAGCATGCCGTACTCATCATTGAGAAGCTCCCGTCTTTTGTGATGACTTTATATCATTTATCGTGCCCCACAGTTGTTTCCTATAGTAGTAAGGAACGCATGTTGTTGTTGAGCTCGATAAGAATTTGTTGGGGCAGCTATATATAATGGGTAATCATCTCTCAGACGGTCTTAATTGCAAAACTAGATCAATAAACCACATTTCAAACATAACATTTGATGTCCCAAGAATTACTGGAATCTTAACGTATTATTGCTAGCAGTGACCGTATTTCTGTAGGTGATATATGGTAATAAAAAACGAGCAGGTAACCTGCTGCCGATTACAGCGGAAGCCAGTACTATGGAAACTGCATTATTATAAGAAAAATGTCACTCAATGTTCTGCTACGTATAATATATTCGCTCTTTATAAATAATTACACTGGAAAAAAGCTGGTTTGCATTTTGGCGTCGCTCTCCACCCGTTTATAGCAAACACTCAACCAGCTAGAGTAATATCGCAGACAAATCTACAAAGATATATTTTCGGCAATTTGTCGAACCAGCACTCAAAATAGCAAGCTCTTGCTGCAATTTTTAAATCTTAGATTGTCACACAAAACGAACAGTATTTAAAGAGATCATATCTGTCCGTAAAAATTGCATGCAAACCCTTGCTTCTAATAGTCGTTATTCTGGTCGCACTTTGGGTATCTTCGTTGAGAAACGCTTGTGTTTTGATGCCGAGGCTATCAAAAAGTCTTCACCACCGCGCGAGTTACTATTGTTCCAGTTTGTAATACTGCTACGATCGTTACGTAGGGGTATGGTAGCATCGGAAAACAAGGTTCACCAATGCAATATATTGCTACTTGGCTCCTATATTATGTTAGGCAAATCTTCTTTTTCTATTCTTATGCTCAATGCCTAACTGATAGAATCGTTGGTAAGCTCAGAAAATACTGAGATTTTACGCGATAATAAACGTACTGGTGTTTCAATGAAATGGAAATTACTCTTCTGTTTTCCTACCTTTGTGAGGCTTCCGACAAGTAGCGGTCCGATGATTCCGGCGATGTTTGCCACAGTGTTTGCAAAACCCTGGATGGCGCCGGCCTGCGCTGGCCCAATGTCAATAGGCACAGCAATATTACCGCCTGCCGTCAGGCCATTCACCGCCGAATTGAGAATTAGAAGAGCGACGACAAGTTTATAGTTACAGTGACAAAACGGGATAAGAAAAATGGTTAAGGCACCGAGGAACTGCGCGGAACATTCATACCATTTACGAACGGTGGTGATCCTTGACGGATTTCGTGAAATCAGTAGGTCGGCCGTCCAACTCGAAATCAATGCAACGATCGCGTCACTCGTATACGCAGCTGAGTTGATCCAGCTATTTTTTTCTATCGGGTACAGGAAGATATAATGAAGATAGTTTGGAATCTCTGTCAAAAAAATGTAGAAAATGAAGCTGTTTGTTAGCTTGCAGAATGATATGATCCAGACGGCTCGTGAAGTTAACAAGCTCATCCAGGGAATCTTACGCCGACTTTGGCTATCAAAGCTGAGCACACCACGCGTATTAATAATATATGATTTCTCTTCGTCGGACATCCAGCGGCATTTTTCAGGTGTACTTGTAGCTAGCAGATACCACAGCAAGCTCCAGATTACCCCCAACGAGCCGAATACATAAAAAACGCTGGCCCATTTCCAGGATGAGTTCGAGAGGAGAGCCGATACGGGTATCGCGACGACAGTTCCGATTATTGTTCCTAGGTTTGCTATACCTGCCATCCAACTCCGTTCTGCTACGGGGGACCAACGAGCACACAAAGCGTACAGGCTTGGATATGTCACACCTTCACAGACGCCTTCGAGAACTCGTAGAGCGATAAAGGCAATAACGTGGATATGAACAGCTGCCTCGGATAGAAGCGTGAGCACTGAAGTTAAGAAGATCCCATAGCCGAATACCCACTTCACCGAAAACATATCAGCCATGTATCCACCGGGGATCTGGGTTATGATATAGCCGACGAAAAACGCATTCAGTATATAACCTTGTATTGCTTCGTTCCACACGTAGGGACCGTCTTCCTGATGTATTTTACTCGAATTAAAGAGTTTACATTCGTCGGACACATTATTGATGTTAACTGGGGCAATAGCCGACCGGTTTACCATGGATATGATGGTGATGCTCAAATTTACTCGCATCGCGTACACAAGAAACATGGCATAAAATACAAGGAACTGCATTACATATCGATACTTAAACCAGTTCTTCGTATCGGTCACCGTCACCTTTCGGACGACTATTTCGTCTACCTCAATCGAGTCCATGGCCTTGGTCAGCGGGTCTGGTCTGTCACATTCGGTACTCATTTCTGCTGTAGTAGTTGTATCAAGGTTTTTATATATCGGGACGACGCGATTCGGACTTCGTTAATCGTCTGCGTCTTCTTTAAGCTGCTGTGTGATTGCGTGTAGTCAGGCCAGTTTAACGCGGGGAACTGCGTCTTTTTCTTTTTTTTGCAGGTTTCCTACGACGACTCGCGCATGAATCCGTCTGTAGGCTAGGAGCCGAGCGACTTTAGTCAGGGAGTTTCTAATGATTTTACCAGGCATTTAAGCCTAACCACTGGTACAATCGACTATCGCCGATTACAACCACAAACCACCCAGATCTGTGGGTCCCTGTCACCGAAACGATGATGAAGTTGCTGGCCGTAGCATAGGTTCGGTAAATGTAATGCTGGTGCTAAGAAAAGCTGTGCAATTTCCTCGGTTTGGCATCGGCTTTGCTAGATCTGACGCTCAACTGATGGCGTATTTTCCTGTGAGAACTTTTAAAAAATCGGTACGTATCACCTTAGCTGGAACACAATACGCCTAATATGTGGCGTGTCTTTGCTAATCGTTCACAGTACTTGTGCCTTTGCGTAGCTCTCGCTTGCACAGTACCACAAATCTACTGGCGCGTGTATATTGCTGGTTCGCTTCTTTTCTGAAATGCACTGGCTCACCTCTTTCTCCACAGGCCACTATAGAATCACGGAATACAGCGTTAGCAGCGCGCCGCGAGTGGCCCAAGCGCATTCACAAAGTACAGTTGTCGAAGGCCCCCCCCCCCCCCCCCGAATGAGGCCGTCGGGTTTTTACTCCGTTGCTAATTGACTTTTGCTCTCCAAATATCTCCTCTGCCACATGGAGAAGATCCTCGCACACAAGGTTGGATTTATAGTGTAGCTCTCGGTTGAACTGAATACGGCGATGACAACGGGTCAGCATAACTTGTCAAAACGAGCTAGCACTCATCGGCACGATAACGATATAGAGAATGTTCGTGGACAGTATATTTAACAACTTTGCTTTTAGAATGTTGGGTACGTTTCCGCTATATTACAGTTAGTCAACAAAAACAATAAATAAGGACATTTCAATAGTCCTCCCATGAGACGCACTTCAACTGATTCGCACAACAGCTGATTGGCGTAGCTTCATCTAGGGTACCGTTCCACTGTGGACCAATGAACGACACCAGCTATATGTAGCAAGATAGAGCTGTTCTTACTCTTTGAAATAACTGTTAATACAGTTGGTGTTTGGTACTGGCCCTCGGCTTGGGATGGTAATTCGCCATTTGGTTATCGGTTCGGCAGACACGTTCATTACACAGCGGCCAACGGACAACTACACAATGAGACAATTACAATCGTGGCTTTCACCACTTGACGCTGCAAACGTCGCTAGCTTGACGCTGACTTAACAACTAAATAAACCTCTTCGTTGCTATAGTGACGCGAACAGCGCCACCTTGCGGATTGAAGACGGTAGCAAGCAAAACCCAGCTAATGACATTTTTGCGCGGGCAATAGATAGCAGGAAACAGCGTGACCAACGAAACAGAACTTCAGATCTGCTTGATTAACTAGTAAGTAAACGGTAGTGTGAGTTCTTTCTACAGTTGCGGATCAGTTGTAGTTTTGAACGTTTTTGCTAACATCTAAGACGGTATGGTGCATCGCTTTATCGCACCCACAAAGAGTGCTGCCCGGATGATCAATCTGCAATGGCGTCGTATTTCTTTTGCAACATGGTCGCAGACATAAGTATGTGCAAACGCACTTGTAATAAAAATACGAAAAACGAAGGCAACGAAATTTGTGTGCCCTCGGAGAGATAGGATTGACTTTAACTGTTTACTTCATCGTAATCGAGGGCTTTCTCGTATGACATGGACTTAGCGTTTTCTAATGGGTAATGTCCAACAAGCCAAGCGTCTCAATGAACCTTGGTTTATCGGACAAGCAAGAACGTTTAACGAAAGAAGGTAACCATATGATTCATCGGGTACAAGCTGGTACGAAGACTGCTGCTTCACTATGAGATACGTAATTTTGCCAACGGTTGAGATTTATGATTATATTTAATTCGCGGGTATTTTTGTCTCTCTATCTAATAGTTTTATCAATAGTCTATCAAAATCTAAGGGTTGATTTCTACAATCAAACAGTTAGGGCATTCTTTAATTAGATGTTTGCACGTCTTTAATGATGTGATTAGATACGGGATGTGTGATGTCGTTGGTGCTATAAAACCTGGGCTGAATCAACATATTAGACAAAGTAAACCACCAAAAAAAAAAAGCATTTGTGTGTGCTAATTACGCTTAGACTTCCGTACAGAATCTATACTGTAGCATGAGGTATTGTGATCGGCGCTGATTGTCCTGTGAAATCGAATAAACCGCCATGGGGCCTCAACAGTAATAATTTTTTTTGTTATTTTCCGCGATTTCTCCTGTCTTGATAATCAAGGACATAGCGAGCCTCACCAGACGAGTTAAGGACCTCATGAGTATATAAGACAGTGGTCTTGAGCTTGTCATCAGCGGCACGTTAACTGCCTTTTGCTTTTTAGGCCGTTAGAATTGGAGAAGTCCAGACCAAAGAAAGGTAGTTCACAAATGTGTGCAGGATGCACAATTTCTTATGCAGATAAGTGGGACAAAGGTCTTACGGAATACACTGCTTATTTCCTAAACCTGACGCCAATGGGCCTTGTGTTGGGATATTTTAAAAATGATCTACGCCAGCAACCGATTATACTGAAAATATTCAAATTAGGAGTTCAGTATGGCCTAACATGAAATGTACGTTGTGTCCGTGAATCAACAGCCCATTGTTATTGGCAGTGTATTGATCAGAACGATCATAGCCGTAATTTGCCATATCTGAAAAGCTATAGAGTCGGATCGCTTTTGGCTCGTGGCGGTTCTGAAGTAGTTCATGCTCTGAAGTAAGAAAATGCTCACGTGAACAGAAATTATCATCTCCGCCCTCATGAGGATAAACCGATTTATGTTACGAAAATTATTAATTACTTCTGAACCGGCACGAGCCAAGGCAATCCGACTTAGTTCTTTGCTCAAAATCTATAGTTTTTCGTGCTAGCGCAAATTACGTTCATCGCTCTGGTCAATACAATGCTTAATAATGTCCATAAACAAAACTTTGGTAATTATTCGGACAGACCGGGGTCCATCCGACAACAACAATGACATATATCTATCGTTGGCCTGACTGGAGCGGTCAATTCAAACTTTGCGATATATTCGATGTAATCGGAATTTTTTTTTGTGTAACATAACATTTCGGGACACTCTCTATTCATTAAAAAATATGCATAAAGATATGCAAATATGAAAATATTACAAAAGCAATTTTACATGCGACAATATTCGAATGTTAAGTATATCAGGCTAGCCGATTCTTAGATCTCTGTTGTTCGCACGGAATTAAACACATTCATTGTTACCTTCCATAGCTCTTAATTCTAAAAATGTTTGCCATCTTATGCCGTACATAATAGTTAAGCGGATGGCTAGTCTTGTACTATGGTCGAGAATACTCAATGACTTTCGATTGGAGATTGAGCCATGCTTTGTCTATGGTGATCGTATGTACTATACGAACGTTCAAACGTTAAAAAACCTCGTAAAAAACTAATTTAACATTTGAACGTTCGTGTAGTACATACGACCGCCATAGACGAAGCATGGTATAATCTCCAATCGAAAGCCGGAGAGGAACTAAGCGAAAGAATGACATTAATTGCATAGCGGTGTCGAGTAGGTTCCATATACAAGATACCAATACTTGCAATGGATACGAAGAACGTTTGTTACTATGGGATAGTCAATGGAACAGCTGATCTAGCCTATCATATACATAAGAGATATATGGCTGTACTGGGCCTGTCAAAACGCTCAGGTGAGCCGCAAAAAAATAAAGAAGAGTACCTCTGAATATTGAAAAAATATCAGTATAGCTCAATTAATTCAAAAGCTATACAGTTCTAAATGACGAAGAAACGTCGGATGCGCTTGTAACATCGATAAAGGACTCCCATTAGGCAAGTAAGAGGTGTGCCTTTTAAATTGATGCTAGACTATTACCATCTTTATAAAATGTACGTAAGGTACGATAATGTAGAGTAAACTGTACAGTACGGCAAATAGTCTTAATTTTCCATGCAGAGTTGTAGGCAGCAACTCGTCTCGTCATTCTACAACACATCTGTTTGATGGCGGAGAAGAGTTTGAATCAATTCAGGTGTCTACCAAATATTAATGCTAGATGACGATTCAAACATAGTAATTCATTATTGATAAATGCTCACTCGTTCGACACCGTTCAACATACAGTAACTGCCGAGGAAGATTTTCACACCGACGCAGAGTGGTGCTGTGGAACTCACCATGTATGTATTCTAAATGCCACTCGCCGTAGTACGTGCGTTCTGTTACCTTTAAAAGTAAACTTGAAACTTGCACATCTTATTTATTGGCTGCAGCCCCCCGACCTCGTCGTGTTGTAAGCCCAAAAGATTGCAGATGAATCACGTACTCAGTTGCCGATGGCCCAATATCGCGGCAACCTTCTTATCCTGCAGTAGACTATTATACCCTTCGTAATGTCATTTTTAATTTACTTAGCTTTATTACGAAGCTAGAGAATTTTGTACGACAAATTGAATAATAATCAGTAACAATTATATATTGAACATAATACTCTTATTACTTGTTACAGCTCTTTTGGCCCGAAAAATATGTCATTGAGTAAATGAAATTTGTATGTTTTTAATGGTTAAATTAGACGTTCTGTAAAGTCAGTTTCTAATCCATCTAAGTCTCAGTAACTGTATATAGAAAAGAAGTACATATAAGTAGATTATTATGAAACGTATTGAGTATGTATTAGCGTATATCCAGTTTAACTCGTATGCTTTATGAGCAGAGTCTTGTTGGTATGTACCTAGCGAACCAGGAAGCACTTGAATGTTCTATAAAATCGTAGTCAACGACGCTCGGGGCAGATGCCCTTCGTTGACTTCGTCTAAATGTCATTTTAACATGAGTGCAGTGGGAACTAATGACTTTGTTCTTCAATGTCTCGAGACCAAAGTCCGAATGCGCGCCCCTGCTACGGTATAATAGCAAAGAACAGGCGTTGGTCCGATGAACCTCAGTTTATAGAAAAATTGATGTACTTGTTTTCTTCTTGTACAACTTAGACTTCAGTAGTATGTGGCTATACATGTCGATAGCTCTATCGCACTGGGGTGTCCTGAGCCCCCTTGTGCCTTCGCATGAAAATATGCCTCAGGCCAGTCGAAGTGCCACAAAACCAGATTTCACATCTATGGCGAAAAAGTATCTGATCCATTGGACAAAATTTTGATGTCAGTATCGCTAGCATTATCCTGCGAGCTTTGGCAGCTTGCATACCGAAGGTAAGGGAGCCAGGTAACAATTACTAAGATATCTCCTCTGTTTTAAAGAACACATTGCCTTCGTGGGAAAAAGCATTGTTGCATATATATATATATATATATATATATGTCGAATTTTTTATATCGGTCTTTTTTCCTTCAAGACTGGATCTCGCAAGCACCGTCAATACAATCTTAACATGCCTTCATAATTCTAGACTAAAGCACTGTAACAGCGATATCATTAAGAATATACGGCAAAAAAGCATAACTGCGCCAGGCTGTGCCGAAGTTACAATACATAAAATTTAAGGGAAAAGGAACAAAATGACATGAGGTTCACTCTACAAGATATACTTCTCTTTGAAAGTAGTATCTTAAATTGGAAGAATAAAATAGAATTGTATCTGAAAGACGTTCTTTTCAAACGAACGGGTTCCAACCGTCTTTAAGTTTCTTTACATTTTTTTTTTTATTGCAGAATAAAAACGCAGAGCAAATACTCAGTCGGCGTAGTACAGTTTGCGAAGGCCTCGACGTAAGTTTTTTTGTCGTGACTTGCATGGTTGTGAATTTTCTCAGACGGATAGATTCGTCACAGTATGGCGTAGGATTGTCACCTTTTATAATAGTTTACTCTTATACTATATAATACATCACATATAATCGATTCTTAAAAATACAGAAAGGTGCTGAAATTTCTTAATTTATATACTAAAGCACAGCTACCCATTAATGAATTTGCCAGGCACACTGAACTTTTATAGTATAAAAGTCCCTCATGTCTCCATGGCTTCGTATCATTGGTAACTGGGCTTGGTCTGAACACGGGAGTAATGCTACCTATAGGATCTTCCTTCTCGCAATAAACCGGTGCCCACTAATAACTCCTTTTACTCATGTAATATATATATATATATATATATTACATGAGTAGTTATTACACGGTCTTATTACGCGCAGATTTAATAGCAACCTTTATATTAAGAACGATTACAGTAAAAATCGTTCCTTCAACGCAGACGAGGAGACCCTTGCGTTAACGTCATTCGTCGTCGACCCTAGGGTATCAAAGCTCTGCAAAGAGACGTTAACAGGGCGTGCCATCCGATAAGTAAATTCGAAGCCCTATTTTATTAGGGAAAACAACACGCGTATCTATTACATGCAGTGTTAAACTTTCATGTTTTCATTAACGGCATTATTATTATACTTTAGTATCAAAAACATCGAAATAAGCCGCACATCCTATGTGTGTTGTCGAAGACGACTATCTTAGATAGGTCTGTAGCTTCTTAGAGCGCTACCAACTACGCAGACTAAATAACTTTACCAAGCACTTCATGTACTGAACTAGAAGAGATGTTGGAGCACTTAACGCTTTTCGCTGTTAGAAATTTTATCATATGTTGTTATTCTTGTTATGTTTACACTAACAAGAATAGCATATATTGCTATTCTTGTTAGGTCATAGCAATAGCGACGCCTGTTATACAAAATATGTAGATACCGGATCTCTATACTTTGAAAACCAAAGTAGGACTTTAGTTAACGTTCGCACGGGTCAGTGTCGCTTGCGTGTGTGAAGCTTGTAATCGTACACTTCCTTGTATTTTTCTCGAGAGCGACGGCGACTGATCGATTTAGCACAAGTGACAACTGATTCATCCTCTTCGAGCCTATGTAGACACGTTACTACTTTTTGGGGACAGAATATTTATTCCGAAGCAATGGAGGAGCTTATCAACACCAAGCGTAGCGACCTATTAATTGTAGATTTCACTGATGTCGTGGACACCGATAAGGTCGACTTGCCTAGAGGGAATCGTCGTGCGCGATTCATTCCAGGAAAATTCTACGTAAAAACAAATAATGGCATGGCGTATAGCTCAGAATCCGCAATTGTAAACGTAAGACTCAGAATAAAACACGCTAAAGGACTACCTGGTGATATGTACCGGCGGCTGTATCAAACTCCGCGATACTAAGTGTTTTCCAAATGCTAAAGTACCCATCGCATACTTTTGGGTGTTTTCTTTTCGTACAAACTCTTGGCCTAGCGTGGTTCGACTCGGATTCATTTCTCATGAGGGGCATATCTAGAGGGCAGGATGTTATGGATGGGAACGTACAGGTTAGTTAAATGGTCGTTAAGTTTGAATGTGTGCAACTGCCATTGCGATAAATAATATAGCGCTTTTTATTTATATATATATATATATATATATAGCGCTCACCTGATTATTTCGTTTTCTTGACGCGGTTTCCATTCTATATTTGAGGTTCTTCACCAAGGTTCAATCGATTTGAATTCGGTGCCCCCAACATGGCGGTAATAGACCGTACCCTGCAAGATTCCCCGTTGATCTGCTATCGTAGCAGTATCGTGTTACACTTCGTCATTACTGACTCTTATACCTCACGCTTGCATAAACATAATAATAAGGTTTATGAAATGCCTACCCGGCCATCAGTATTGGAGATACCTGACGATTTCGGCGAATTTTATCCTTTCAAAGTCGGGTTTCGAAAAGGTAGTTTATACTTTCCCTTCACCTTATTGGACACAATTATTTTGTGATGTACTGGCGAAGGGTAAAGCAACATTTAATGAGGATGCCCTCTGAAGCATTTGACACTTCTCAGGTGCATTTTTTTTTAAGGTTTCGTTTTTTTATACAATATATAGACATCCGGCTAGACCCAGTAGCTGGTAATAATATGAGCAATAACCTGACTAAACAACAAAGGCGTATCAGAAGTTTGCATAAAACGGTGCATAAGAAATTGTGTCACAATTTATGTGACACTGAACGTTTTCGGACACGTACTTGATTTCGGCTTAGTAATATTTACGGCGAATGAATGACAGGAGACAACCGATAACAGGTGTTTCGCTTAGGCCTTTTTGTAGCATCAACTGGTGACAAGCGTTTTTCGTATATATATATATATATATATATATATATATGTTCCTTTCTTCACAGGTCGAGTACGTCGTAGTGCTATTTGTATTCAGTTGTTTGATAAGTTCGTTCAAAAAGGTTTCAACGTACGACGTTTTTTCGAAACGACTGGTCTGGGATTCTACGATGAATTAAATCGATAAACGTGTGACTAAAAATCTATACTAGATAAAATGTATATATATATATAATACTGTATAATGTACAATACAATAATGTATATATATATATATAAACATATAATAAATCGGTCGAGATCAATTTTTTGATATCTCTTTTCTAATCTACCTAAATATATATCTAACTTTGGACGGTCATCTTCCAGCGCGAAACTAAGCGTGTACGTTCGGTTTCGAATCTGAACATCTAACCTTTTGTTCGTAAATTTAGTAAAGAAACACGATTTTCCACGAAGTACTGCTACTATGGAATTAATATCTGATTCTGCTGGTTATAATACAACTGCTCCGAGTTTCTAGTGCAGTATAAGGTACTAGTGGATTTCGTCAGAAAAAGTACTTGAGTTTGTCTTTGTACGATGGCGCCTCAGATCGGGCAATCAAGTGGAATAACTATTCCTGTTATCCATTCTTTGGCAACAGATCCTATCATTATAAACAATCCCCAGAAGCATCTAATTAGGACGTCTGACTTCTGAGCGCACTACTAATGAATAGTTAAAATTTTATTAAAAAAAAAAAAAAATCGTTGAAAAGTGAATTCCTTTCTAATTGATAGTACTTTTGATGATAGCTTTCGTTCTGCATTATACCGCAGAGCTAATTTTTGAAATAATGTTTTGATGCCCTGATTACATTGGATTGGAAACATCAGCAGAAAGATATCAGGAAATGATAAATTTGTATATAATCTTTATGGTAGGGAACAAACAAGAACCATTTAGAGGACAGTATTGCTAACTAGGGAGAAATTAAAAGGTAGGGATGTAATACCGATAGAATTGCTATTTTTTTTTTCAAAGTGTGTGTCCTTAATTAATGCCAGTTCCCAGAAATGGCTTTGGTATACCAAGCTCTAAATGATATATTGTCAAAAATGAAGAATCTACGAGGATTATTCGCATCCAGTCAATTCTGGTTTGATGATGATAAATTTCAATATTTTAATTATGCAGTCGTTGTGATCTTTATGATATCTGCGCACAAAACCGTCCATTTAATGGGCTTACTTTTTAGTGTACAATATACTTAAAAAAAAAAAAAAAAAAAAAAACTCAAGATCAAACATTTCGTTGGCGTTGATATTTTTCCTTTCTTATTTGGTACCATAAAAACAATTACTTTTCTATTTCCAAACATAGCAATTTATAGATACCTTTCGTGATGCCAGCAGGGAGCTCTGTTGAGGTCTTTCTTGTATGAAACCATCACAGTAAGTTATGCATTGAACTACGCGCATGACCGAAAACGGTTTAACAGTAAAAGCTCAATTGACGCTTGTTATTCGCTCTCGTAAAGGCCTATGATATTCCTTTACGATCCACTCCTATTTAAATCTAGTTGCTGTATTTCTTGGCTTCGTAACACCTTTTGACACGAATCTGCTGGAAGCGTTCAGCTTCGCGTTCTTTTCAACATATCAAGTTTATCATGACTATGATACGGTTCCCTAAAATAGCTAAAATGATATGGAATCAAATAAGGAAAACTAACCGCGTTCAGAATGCACCTCGACACATAGTCACGTACGATCGCCGGAGCTTTATTTATTGATTTGAATGTTTGTCTCATACACATGCCTCGTTTTTTTAAGAACATTTTTTTTTTTCTTTTATGTTATTGAACCAACGTTAGTGTTGCTCATGAGGTGTTTGAATGTTAGTATATTTTCAGGCGATATTTTTAGGCAAGTAATTTATGCATCCACATTCAGAGTCGGTATCTGACATTGTTCAAGCTGGCGTGCTTCCCTACTTCGAATGTTTGCAACAATTAAAGAAGTAGATAAATGGAAACAGTGAATGAAACTAACTGGAAAATAAGATTAGAAGCGAAGAACTATGACTATGGTGTACAGCATTTCCTTTCAAGGCTTGCGACTCGAGATGTACGTGGCCACAATTAGCTATTGTAATTAGGTCAAATTAGATAATCAACTGATATTTAAAAGAAGCCACTGAAACATACTTTGCACGTGTATGTTTTTCCCTTTGTAAAAGGGGTCAAGCATGGGGTGAAAATGGTGAAGTTATGTAGAAACGAATACTAGGAGTGTCATGGCTGTGTTATAAACATCCTTAACAATACGGGTTCGAAGTTGATACAAACTGACGGATACAGTAGAAAAATCGTCTTTTGTACTTGGATTTGTGTAAAATAGCAGTGTTTCGCGTACAACTAGACATTGAGTCTGTGTGGGGTAATACTGGCAGCGGCCAATTCAGATAGAACTATTATTCAGAGACAACCATAATAGCTACGAATGTTTTTGGAATTAGTCATTCAAATATACAATAGTCGATCCTAACGCCCAAGGGAGGACGCCAAATTAATTGTTTACCTTAATTATGTCTCAAAATGTATTATTATTATGTAATTTTCCTACACATGATCAACATTTGCACATCAAGCTCTGCTCCTCCTAGGCCACCTATCTTTACTCACGAGTATTGGTCTCTGATATTAAGGGCACACCGATTAAATCAGTATCAGATCTTCTAGTGATCGCTTGCTGTGCCATGTACGAATGCGCTTTTCTGAATCGGTATTTGTTGATGGAAGCTCGTTCTCAGAAGGATATGAACAAACCTGCAGCCGAAATTTAAGCGAAAACTAACTGTTATCGAAAGCCACCTTAGATAATCCAAAATTTCCGATACAAAAATCAGCTGCTTTTTTTCGTATCGATCATCAATTGGGCCATCCAAGTAAGCCCAATATTCTTCCATCTTTTGTACTTTTTTTCCGTTTTGTTTTCTTTGTCTTGAACTTTTTAGCCAATTTAAACTTTTGTATTTTTAAAATTTTGGGTCTACTATCAGTTAAAAACTTGATTTTGCGGAGTTTTTATATATAGGGCGCATTTGAGCGACAAGTTAATGGAACGATATTTACCTATATCGTTCGATGGACGGTCATTTAGTTAAATAGCATTATGTAAAGCTATTTGCGGATCAATGAAATATTTTGACGATGAGTAACCATTGGCTTAGATTTATAAGTTTTGTCAAGTATTAAGGCTTATTAAAAGTTAGCGGAGCATATATCGACACTTTTAACATATGCAAAAATTTCTGTTGCTACACTCCCAGAGACAAATACATATATATATATATATATATATATATATATATATCCGTGAAAAAAAAACAGCAAATGTCTCAGTCAAAGTGGTGATGCACCCCTAGCAACAATGTGTATAGCGTTAGGTGCTCTATCGTTGACTGAGCGTAATAGCAGAACTCTCTCGCAATGTCACTCTCGGCGGAAATTTCCAACGGACCCCAACGTCGCTATCTATAAGTTGGCTGTAGCGTGAACGACTTCAACTGCCACGATGTCTGTAGCAGCGCGGACAGCCAAAGCAACAATGATCACTCCAGTCGTGACGGAAACCAAGGCAATAGCAGCGGTAGTGGTAAATGCCGCTGTCATGCAAATCGTCGGACTGACTCCTGTGCCACGAACAGGAGCACGCACGCACGCACGCGCGCGCGCGCACGCATGCGACACCTCTCCGCAGCCCACAACAATCGAGAGCGTCTTCGTGCCTCCAGCGCGAAGAGTTTAGTGGAAGCGGACGAAAAACAACAACAACAACAACAACAATGCCGTTGTCAACGGCCACAGCTACGAGAAAGGCTCGTACTGTGGCTAATCCACGACAGTTGCTGCGATGTGTGGCTGGCTCTGCGCGGTAGAATTAGTTGTTGTCTTCTTTTATGCGCTGCGACAATACTTCCCTGCCGTTCGAGCTGCTGTTTCCTGCCATTACGAGCGCTGGTGGCTAATGTTATAAACGTATTTTCAATATAACTCCACAATCTCTCGAAAAAAAAGCGGCTCTAGGGGAAAACTAACAAAACACGGGAGGTAGCTGTTCAACGACGAATCGACGACGAGTGAAACTGAGAAGCTGGATGCCGCCACTGGCTCCTCCCAGTGGATGCATGCCGGCTGAAGCTGCCGCAGCAGCAATGGCGAGTGTTGGCTCTTGTCTACGTCAACAACGTTTGGCTCTCTGTGTATGAGTTTATTAAGAGATGGGAGCAAGAGCAATCGTCGCTCGCCACGTAGGTGAGGCAGGAGGATGCGCATGCGGTTAGCAGCTGCTGCCTCCGCTGGACTAAGAGGTCCTGGACGTGTTATTGGCCTATCTGTGTGAATGGCTGACACGGATCCTATTATGGCGTGTCCATTTGGACAGCCATAGCATGACGAATCCGCAGTGTGGTCGACGCCGCCGATGAGATTCTGACGCTCACACGTCCCCCATACAGCGGGCGGATATAGACAAAGGAACGGATGACTCTTGCGGAGTAGCCTGTGACGACAGTAACGCTGGTTCGGCGAGAAAGAACGGAGATGTTTAGCGGGCCAGCCTGTCGGCAAAATTGGAAACGAGCAGTCGAGCAAATCAGGATAATGAGCAGACGGCTACGCGCTCGTGACGCATGCAAATTTTCAGAAAGACAAATCGAGGGAAAGGGCAACATGAAGATGCTGAGGGGGAAAAAAACAAGCGACGATGGTATTGATATGACTGTGAAAATGTTTGTATTTTAGAATAGCGAATGACGTCCCCGAATCACTAATGTACACTGGGGAGATCCCGTTATGTCCATCCTGCGTTCACGTAAATTTCTAATCCAAGGTTGTTTTGGTATCGCAGTAAGAGACAACTATATGCTTTTGTCACCTGTTTGGCTGATGGACGTTTACTTGGCTGCTTGTGGGATGATTCAAGGTACATCTACAGTGGTTTTGCTAGGTCTTTCTATATAAAGTACGCTTGAATCTACTCATGTTACAGAATCCGAACAATGTTTGCCATTTAGTGAAGGGCTTGAAAAACTTTCATTAGTTTAATTAAAACAGATTTGCTAAAAAGTTGATCGGAAATTTTTACATTTATAAAATTAAGCATAACCTTTTGAGCGTAGCATCACTACGGGTTGTGTCAGTTCAGGTATGCATGGCGCATAGCCTAAAAACGGGCTAGTCCAAGCAACCAATAGACGAATGTTGTATATTGTAAGCAAGCTCAAGTTAGAAGCTTGTAAATGATTGCACCCACCTTTTTTGACGTCCTTGTTTGATATCCTATGGATGTATTCTACAATCATAGAGCTTCAAGCGATACACCGAGTGTAGCACACGATGCTTTGCTATGTGCCTCGCCACATTTTTTGTAATATATATATATATATATATATATATATATAGCGAGTTCCAGTGCGCCATGTTACCCATTGTCAAAGCATCTCGTCGCGTATTAGCGACGTTACAATTAGCTACTACCTGCGAATAGGCCTATAATATAACAACAAGGAGCCTTGGGCTTGAAGATGCTTGATATTTAATGATAATTAACAAATTTACAAGTGGAACGCGTTTATTTGCATGGGCCCAACCGAAAACCTTGGTTCCATGTTCCCGCTGCGATAGCGCAAGAACGTAATATAATAATTTCTAATAAAGTTCGTCTCTAAACTCGGTTGATCGAGAAGTACGACTAGACATCCAGATCCGTTTTAACTCCCTAATAGTATCATCGTTCTTTAGACACAAGCCTTTTGCAGAAAAAAGCTCTTCTTCGCAGGTGATAAACCACTGTCACAGCTCGTATAACAAGACACCTGACGAGTCATTGCACTGGGGTATCTTTACGAAATGTCGCTTCCGTTCCGTACCACAATAGACCCGGCTGGTTTTATCATGAACGTTAGCGTGGTCGACGCACTCGCCCAAAAATTGGGTTTAAGAAAAATTGCTTCATATACTGAAGTGTACAACACGATATAATTTCCTGCCAAACATCGAGCCCAATTGAATTGATAGTTATGAATGATATGACGTGAAAGCATAGTAGACAGCAAGGAGGAGACTTTGTTGACGCTGAAGCGTTGATAGACCTCGGAAGTGTTACGCATAAGTATCGATTTTACTTACATCACATCTATACTACTAGAGATATGAAATGAACTATATTATCGATGAAGTCTGCAAGTTTTCCGCTGAGAGCCGAGAAGGCGAAAAACTTCTTTAGATATTCTCTAATTACAAATTTATTCTTACCTTATATGCTATCCGCCAGTCTATTAAATTTTGCCTATAATTTATCTTTTTACTTTTGTTATCCTTTTAAACCAGCTACTAGCAGCTTCTAGTAAGGTAGCTCTATTCATTGCTAACATATTTTTCCGTCACTTTTTTTGCACTCACACATTTCGTATTCTTTTTTTAAGATATCTGTACCCTAATTTTGTTCTTCAGACGATCGAAAAGTAACTCCAGTAGCCATTCATTGATGGATACCATCTGGCACGCGTTTGATTTCATGTGAGCGTTACGGAGATCGTTCGTGTCGTTGATACGAAATAACGAAACGCATTCACGGCGTTATCCGGTAATCACATATTTAACGTACATGTTCTTGTATTGTAGGAAATGGCCTTCGGTGAGAAGACTTGTACGTAGCTAGGGATGATTTAGATTATGGTTTTGAGGCATAGTATCTCGCTTTTGATTTTATTTATGTTATACAAATGTCTGTAGCTACGGAAAATTAAGGCTGCGTTCCATACGCTGTAAACCCAAGTATGTAACGACATAACAGGTTTTGTTACTTTAACAACTAGTCATCTCTTAGGCGAACGTGTTCAATTCGAATATCACAGTTTGGTTACGCAGCTGGCGACAGGCTCAAGGATCGTTTCTAGATTTTCATCAGCTACGTAAAAGTGGTCCAACTATCTCATCCAGCGCGTTGGCCTTTGTTTTTTCGTCAGGTTTGCTAATGTTTTGCAACGCAATGATGGTGACACGTCGCTAGAAACCGTGAAACCATTGTCCAAACGTCATAAAGAAAGAGGGGGCTATCGGCTTGAGTTATACAAAACGTAAGGGATGCGGAGAATTTCTTTTTTACAAGGAGTCATCTTGCTGCACAATTTTATCCTATGTCTTTATCAAACAGTATATTGGAGAAACTGTCTTTCCATGATGCAATACAGTGAACCCTTGTCATCGGTGCCGTCCAAGCTGCGAACGCCAGGAGGTAATCAATTCCACTTACGCAAATTACGAAAACATTGGCATGGTTGCAAATGTGTCGCAGTGATCAATGGAGTCAGCGACTAATAACAGAGCCGGAAGGTCGTCATTGTAAATTGGACAACTCGTGGGAAAAAAGTCGCTAAAAGAAGCTGGTCTTAGATGGCGTCGCCCGTAGATAGAACTAATCTCGCTAAATTTCATATTGGATTGCTATGTCATCCTAGAGAGGCCAAAATATGTGCATTACATTGTGGAAGAACGAAAGTTCCTGTGCTTCTACTGGGTAGAGGATGGAACATTTTCAATTTTTGTAATAAGAAGTTACGATGTTATATAGTCACGGCGTTGGATCATGTTTCCACGAAATAATGTATGCCCCTTCGCCGGAAGGTAGCGGGTTCCGTCTCGAAGAATTTTCTACTCGCGTTTTCAAGTTTTGACTCGAGTCGAGGGTAAGGTTACGAAAGCCAAAAATCTATCGGCACAAGGTCAGTAGAATATGCAAGGTGCAACAAAACTTCGAATGAAAGTTCAAAAAAAAAACCTTGTTTGTGCACAGCCCTGCATTATCATGAAGCAGAATGATTTTAACTTATATTTCTCTCTTTTAAATAGCCTGGTTGACGCGACACATTTTTATCTCCAGTTTATGTTGATGTATAGACACGACCTCCCACGACCAGAGACGATCTTATGCAAGAATCAGTCACTGTGGCCGCGTGAAACCCGGTAGCGAGCAAAAGGGAGCATTCGGCCGTAAATCCTTGTTGGTTATTAACTGTTCGGGTTTCTATGTAAATCCAAGGGACATCATCTCAGCAAATTTTTACTGATTTGTCGACAGTCTTTTTCGGAAGTGCCTTCAGAGAACTCAGACGCACGGGCAGAACGGGGTCATACTGAATACTGTTTTCAGGTTTAGTGAACCACTCGTCAAAAGTGGTCCTTTCAGCGATAGCACCGTTGTCGTATACAAGGAAATTATTTCGGTAGACGTTGTCGCTTCGGAGAAATGCACCAGGCAGAAGGTGTCTCTTTTTTCTTTCTAGAATATGTCTTTGGCAAGTTAAAGTTACACCTACGACACAATACCGTTACACCGCCCTGTCAGAGCGCTTACAAAAGACATAGATAGAAACCCTAGGTTGTTGATTACTTTGGTAAGAATATTACATTAGACAATCAAACATTGCGAAAACGAAGTGACAGATAAGACGGTGTCATTTTAGTGCTTCCGCCTCTATCTATCTGTCAACTAATTATTCAATTCCAATAAGGGGAACTTCCCAACTTAAGAAGAGGCATGTCCAGATAGACAAGATCTTCCCAACAAATCTCTGGACTACAGTCCGATGAGTGCTCAGTTGTATGTAAAAAAGGTTGTCGTCACTTATTTCGCATTCCGTTCCCCGGGGCCATTATACAGAATACCCATAATTGGCATAATGTTATGAATGGATAGATATATTTTCGTATCAGCGCAATGTTTACTCTTGAATACGATTATTTTGCATGAATCCGCAAATGTACGAAGCAGACACATTGTATCTTGGGTGATGCGCAAAAAAAGGATATTTGGCATGTCGAGTGACCCATAGGTTTGTTCAAAATTCGAGGGCAATTTAAAGTCGCGGTTTTAGCTACAGTCTAGCTAGTTATGCTGATAGGCTATTTCATCATTTGATCTCCGAGCCTACCGAAAAATCGAGCCGTCAAAAATCCCTTATAGCTTTCGTTTTATATCTGTCCAATCCAAAACGTATATATAGATATATATATATATATGTTTTCAGTTGATATGAATGTTGCTTCCACTATTAACCATTATTATTAACTATTACCCTGTGTATCGGTCATGTATGCAGCCAATTTGCTTAGCCTGATGTTGCCATCGTTTTGGTCAAACATCGTCCCCAATTGAGGCTAAGAGTAGCAACGACTAGAGAAACATCGGAATTTTCATCAGTCGGAATCGGACATTATTAGATTTAAAAAAAAAAAAACTATTGCTAAACACATTCAGAAGTTCGGATACGGATGATCGTAGTAACTAATTGCGCCCCGAGGCAAGCTAAGAAATAGGTGCAAAAACCGAACGAAGCTCCAGGGTTCGTTTCCCATAGGTGACAAAAATAGCCCCTTCCTCACTGCCCAGGTATTCTACAGACGTGTACCCAGCTGATCTCTGCTACTTGTTTACTGTAATCGAAATTCATTTCTGCGGCCATCTCAACAATATGACATTATGTATAGTTGATGCGATGCAAGCAAGAACTGTTTTAGTAGCCGGATAGCGTCCGGTTTGAATGTCTAATTATTACACTGTTCCAAAAGCTTATCTTAACCATGAAATCCTAGTGTTTTTCTTGTTACCTTATGCCATCGCCCAGTTCAGTCATCACAATGGCTGGCTTCGTCTTGGACGAGCACAGAATTTCCAAGGTTGTCTACAAACTTGTCGAGAGCACAAACGCTTTAAACGCTGACTCAGGGTATTATTCTACAAAGAATGTAG
Source organism: Varroa jacobsoni (assembly GCF_002532875.2). Lineage (NCBI taxonomy): Eukaryota > Metazoa > Arthropoda > Arachnida > Mesostigmata > Varroidae > Varroa > Varroa jacobsoni. The sequence goes on from NW_019214323.1 coordinate 88,165, forward strand.
AGAACGCACATTGGCCGCTTGATTCATCATTTTTCATTTTAAAATAATAGTATTTCCCTATCTGTGTATGTTCTAAACCCTTACTCTAAATTAATGTCTATCACATATTGGCAGTGTTAGCTCTGCTACTATTGGCTTTATTTCACTGGTCCGTTTATTTCGGGTTGTATCAGTTACTATAATTATTACGCTTTATTAGCATTTTGGTAAATGCCCCCATTTACAACATCCGAATTCCAGTCGAGCCCCATTCGGCGTTGTACTTCACGTTATGGGTATTTTGACGGCTTCTTGCTCGTAGCACTCGACGAGACGCTTGATGTTATTTTTGCACAAACGCTAAGACGAACAGACCGGCAGCATGCAGCGCCCTCGACTAGTCAACAAGTGTTTTGAATTCTTTATAAAAAAAAAATAACAGTCCACGTGAAAACAAGCGCGCGTTAGAGCTGCTCTGTTACGCGGACAGTCAACGAATGACACAGAAATACGCGGTAGACGTGCCGTGTTCCCGTGATAACGTAGTGGGTCACGTATTTAGTTGCTAATCTTAGGGACATATAGTGGCCTGGGTTCGAATGCGGGCATAGATACACTTCGTTTAGTGCTGGGAGCCAGCCGTACCGGACGTAAAACTAGAAGTATCTAGCTGAGATGCGCTGTAAGCTGTAGTAATCACGATAACAAGCGGCAATTTATCTGGTCCACGTAAGTTTTGGTAGCCGTGGGCCGCAGCCTTTTGGGTGACCTTCGACAGCATCGTAACAGGACCAGTCATACCTGAGTTAGCCTCATAACGACAAACACGAGAAAATCCAGGCAGTGCCATGTTACATGGTGTTCTCTTCCCAGATAGCCTTTGGTGATGCGGTACCTCAGGATTCATTCAGGGAACTAAATGCTTACTGATGTCCTTCTGAGTGTGAACAGAAATCACTAACTAATAATTGAAACCATTAGTGTTGGCGTCTTATTTATGATGATCTCTGTCGGGATGACCAGTTTCTCAACATCACCTTCAGAATTTGCCTAATTGGGCACAAGGCAAACCAACGTTTTTCTTATGGTTTTTTTTTTTGCTACTGTTGCTTTTTTTTATTTATGATGGACGTGAATTATAGTTAATAGTATAACACTATGACGCTTTTTTGTGCTAGGAAGATACCGCCTTAGCTGTTATGTGCGAATAACTAAGTACAATTTATCTAAATTCAGACAACTTAATTGAAATCATGCGTTGTTGAAACCGATTTCGCAAGGCCTCGTAGTAAACTATGAATTCAAATAGCCAGTTATTACCAGATTGCCACTAAATTCGAAGCTAGCAAAAGGCTTTGGGGTGGCTGTATTCAACCATTTTTCGACGAAAAAGATTTTTACAAAGTTCTACTATATTATCATTTCGATGCTACCCAGAGGAGCAGCTTTGTGAAGTGGCTATCAAAATAGTGACTCAGTGTTACTTAGACGTTTGAGGTCTTTTATGTCTAAATAAAAACAAATGCTTCGATAAGCTTCTTCTATATGTGCCGAGGAAGACATGCTTGACGGACAGATGTAACTGCCACTCATTTTAGTGGTGGCTCTAATTCAGAGCCTAAACCATCCGTAAATCGTTTTCAAAATTCCCTCAAAAAATTTGCAAATAATTTTTTAGTTAACCGACAGCGCCAGACACAAAGCATCCAGCGGATTTTTGAGAACTTTGAGCTAGAAGTTCAAAAAATATCACGGGCCTAAAAAAGGCCTTAAAAGGTGTAGCAAAGTGAAAAAAAACAACGGGAAAAAATCTCAAGAGGCTAATCGTTGAGGTTGTTCTAGGCGACTCAATTGGCAAGGGATAGTGGTTCTGAATCTGACCTATTGTTGACAGGGCTCAAAACGTAACGTGTATGTTGTAATCTTCCTATCGCTGACGGTATAAACGGTGATTGCATGTTTATGGTCATGAAAACTGCTACGCAACATTGATAGCCAGACAGTTAAATGTGATCGTATCCAGTCAGAAGTGACGCTAACGACGTCCTGCGGAAAATTCCATTAGAGTAATAGGTTGCTAATGATTCCTTTATTACAAGCCTTGGATAAAACCTAAGGGGAACACATATAAAGATACGAATATATATGAAAATACTCTAATATGATAAGAAAAAATGATTAAGCTTGCTCAACGTCTTCTTATGTCACTGAGATATGCAAGTACTTCTCTCAAAGTGCGTCAAAAAACAAAAAATGTCCTCAAAGATTAAGGGTTTGGATAACGCTAGCTTAGTAAAATCAAAAATTATTACGTCGATACCAATGGATTGTGCGATCGTTCTTTATAGTCTGATGAATTTCTACGTTCTTACGTCCATACGCTTATTTTAGCTTCGCACTTTTCCTCCAGTGAACCATTCGCGAAGAATTACGGAACAGAGAAGATGAAGTTAATTTAAGTTTGAAATTCACTGTTCACAAGAGCATCTATGAACTCGAATGCCATTTTGGGAAAAGCATTTCACTCCAACGCGTCTTGAGATAATTTACAGTGTGCAATACTCGCAGAATTGTCGAAATGTCCGCATGCTGGATTTTCATATTGATATCCTCAAGACCGCAACATTTCCAAGAAGCTATCTCCAACATGCACCGATTAAACGTCAGTTGATACCGTCATGTACAACTCTGGACTTAAAAATGTTATTGCTGATACTACCATGCTGGGAGGTAGATTAACGTAGGGAAAAAGATCACCCACCACCCAAATGCACTTCGATGTACTATATATGCGTCCCGATAAGATTTTAGGAAAATAGGGATTTGTAGTATGTGGCAAAGAACGCCGCAACGTGGCGTACAAACTGTACACTGGATTTTTTTTTGAACGCGTTCCGTCGTGACTTCGAAGTTGCGAAGTCTGTAGTCAATAGTAGTCCGAAACTTTAACGGGTACGTGATTTAAAGCGTTTGTTCTTGATCTCCTGTTTAAACAAGAACCGATCGAGGAAGGCTATTGTATGCAATAATATTATCCTACAGTAATAATTAACTAGAAATAATAATGTACTTGTTCTCTATAATGATTTTCGAAGGTTGGAACATAGCTCACAGCCGAACATGTGCTTCTTGCTCAGTCATTTAGCACATGTTTCCGACATGTGTACGGCTATGGTAACACTCTAAAGAACATAACTATTTTTCACCCCATCTTTGTCAGAATGCAAATAAGCGTAGAATCATTATGGAACCAGATTTTGTTTTTAGGTTTTTCAACGCTACAGCTTCACGTTGCCCTCAGAATTACGAACGAGTCCAACTAACGAGGACATTTTCGATGTAATAGGGAAGTAAGCAAACATTGCTGATGAAAGAATACTTTATCGAAGAGACGTAAATATTACACAGGCCCGTTCTTTTAGACAGCTCCGTACTTTTCTACAAACGACCTTAAAATGACTGAAATCTTCTTTTGTTGTTTAGGTGCGACGTCCTTCTATTTTTATTGAAAGCTTTTTCTTTTCCTGTAGGGTGGTAAAATAAAATCATTGTCATCATAAACATTAGAGGAGAAAAACAATTACAATTGAGTTTGTCAACGGATAGCATAGAAATTTGCATCAGGCGTGCTGTGTCCTTGTGATAGTATAGTAGGTAATATATTTGGGAGCTAATCTTAGGGACACGCAGTGGCTTGGGTTTGGATGCAGGCGTAGACAGACCCACTTCGTTTTGTGGCGAGTGAGAACCAGCTGTGCAATGGAATGCCTGACGGTGGTACCGGACGTAAAACTAGAAGTATCTAGATGAGACGCACTGCAAGCTGTAGTAGTCACGATAACAAACAACGTTTTATCTGGTCCACGGAAGTTTTAGTAGCCATGGGCAGCGTCCTTTTGGGTGACCTTCGGTAGCATCGTAACAGGACCAGTAATACCTGGGCTGCACAGCAATAAACAGGAGAAAATCCAGGTAGTTCTAGGCTACATAGTGCTCTCTTCTTAAATAGATGATGCAGTACTTCAGGATTCACACAAGAAACTAAATGCTGACTGATGTCCTTTTGAGTCTGCACAGAAACCATTAATTAATAATTGGAATCATTAATGTTGGCGTCTTATTTGTGATGATATCTGTCGAAGTGACAAGTTTATCAACATCACCTTCAGAATTTGCCTAATTGGGCACTAGGCAAACCAACGTTTTTCTTATGGTTTTTTTTTGCTACTGTTGCTTTATATTTATGATGGACGTGAATTATAGTTAATAGTATAACACTATGACGCCTTTTTGTGCTAGGAAGATACCGCCTTAGCTGTTATGTACGAATAAATAGGTACAATTTATCTAAATTCAGACAACTTAATTGAAATCATGCGTTGTTGAAACCGATTTCGCAAGACCTCGTAGTAAACTATGAATTCAAATAGCCAGTTATTACCAGATTGCCACTAAATTCGAAGCTAGCAAAAGGCTTTGGGGTGGCTGTATTCAACCATTTTTCGACGAAAAAGATTTTTACAAAGTTCTACTATATTATCATTTCGATGCTACCCAGAGGAGCAGCTTTGTGAAGTGGCTATCAAAATAGTGACTCAGTGTTACTTAGACGTTTGAGGTCTTTTATGTCGTTTATTCATAGACCTGTGTCTAAATAAAAACAAATGCTTCGATAAGCTTCTTCTATATGTGCCGAGGAAGACATGCTTGACGGACAGATGTAACTGCCACTCATTTTAGTGGTGGCTCTAATTCGGAGCCTAAACCATCCGTAAATCGTTTTCAAAATTCCCTCAAAAAATTTGCAAATAATTTTTTAGTTAACCGACAGCGCCAGACACAAAGCATCCAGCGGATCTTTGAGAACTTTGAGCTAGAAGTCCAAAAAATATCACGGGCCTAAAAAAGGCCTTAAAAGGTGTAGCAAAGTGAAAAAAACAACGGGAAAAAATCTCAAAAGGCTAATCGTTGAGGTTGATCTAAGCAATTCAATTGGCAAGAAATATTCTTCTCTCAAAAACGGCCTCTAGATTTTGCAATAACATTTCGGATGAATGCATTTCCTGAATGGCAGACAACACACTAAAATTTATCTCCATTATAAGCCATCCTAAAGTCTTTTTCTATGTAACCTGATTTTTATCTAGGGCATGACGTGAGCTCCCTATGAGACTTTGACTGACCTTCGCATTCTACAGGAACTCATATACCTGTACTTGAAAATGTTTTTATGACGGTCAAATTCGAAGGCTCATTTAAAGCCAATCAGTTCTGTATCTGTCCTATTAATAACAGGGCTCAAAATGCAACTGTCAATTGTAACCTTCCTATCTCTGACGGTATAAAAGGTGATTGCAGGTTTATGGTCATAACCGTATAGGAACTTCAACGCCAAGGTGACGACCTAACGACTGAAGGTGATGATATCCAGTCTGGAGTGTCCCACAACAACTTCCTGCGGAAAATTCCATTGGAATAATAATAGGTTGTTGGCGACCTGGTAAAGTAATGAAAGCTTAATTCAAGTTTTTTTTTATTAGAATTTTCAGGTATTACTAACATCTGCGTGGCTACGGCGAGCAGTTCCCTTGCCGTGCACCAAAAGAAAAGCACAGCGTACCTTTTCATAGCACCGATCCCGAAGTAAGATATGGAATGGCTGACGTTGGGTTGATGAAATCGAAAATCATTAGGTCGATACCAATAGATTATGCTATCCCTCTCTCTCTGTCGTTTGATAGATTTCTACATCGCTCTACGTTCATAGGTTTCCAGTTTTAAGTTGAAACTTGCAATTTATGTTGAAATCGTAGACTGCCACGCAACATGCTTCCGAACGAAAAGAGTTTACCTACTGCTGCAATTCCTCAAGACTGCAACATCCCATTTCCAAGTAATTATCCCCCCATGTATCGATCAAACGTTTAAGTCTACTGATACCGTCGCGATCCCGCCCTCCCCCAACAACTGTAAAGTACTATAGCCCCAACTACAACACGGGCAAATGAATTAAGACCCAAGCTCATTTCGATATACCATACTTACGGGACACTTATACAGACATATAACTATTCTAGGTTGTTGCCATATCCAGAATGGACCGCTTCGCGTTGCCCTCAGGGTTACAAGCGGGTTTAGTTAAACGAACTAGTTCCCAAAATAACGGGGAACGGAATGAATTTAACAATATTGCCGATGAAAGGCTACCCTTATTGAAGAGAGGTAGGTAGTAGAGGGGCCCGTTCCTTTCACCAACTACATTCGTCTCTAAAAACAATTTTAAGACATTCGAAATCTGCCGTTATTTGAGTGCGAGTTTTTTGGTCTTTGGCGAGGGCTTTTTCTTCTCCTCTGGTGCGGTAAAATAAAGTTATCCCTATTGCAAAATAGGAGACAAACAGTAGGAATTAGATTCGTTAATAACAATTAGTATTTTGCTGTACGAACAGTCAACCGAGCAGATTCAACCAGCGTCGCACGCCGTTTTGAAGCGTGGGTTTTTTTACAGGGTGCCAGAACAATTCTATCCAGCACTAGACCTTAGCAAGAGCGCTAAAATGTAGATAGTAAGCCATAACCATTGTCGTGTAAACTGGGTGTAAATATGTTTTGCTACGATAAGCAAAACGTCACGAACGGCCTAATCGTAAATCGTGGGAAACGTCTTTTACTAAGCTGCAACTAACTTCCGCTTAGTAAATCAGTTTATTTCGGTATTTTCATTTCATATCGTAGTTGTTCAGAACAGGATGACAACTAGCAACTTTCTACAAACTTACGAATCAATGCTACATTTCCAAAGGTAGACGCGAATACATAGTTAACACTCGAAACTTGTATTATTTAGTATTGTTTCACAATGCTGCTTTGGATTGCGCTATGTTTTGCCATATTCTGTAACATATACAATAGGACAGCTTTGCCTGAATAAGAGGCACAGAAATCAAGGGAGCTTCAGGCTGCAGATAGTGATCCCAATTAACCTCATAGCGCCGTAGAAACAGACGTATGGACAAAAAAAAAAAGCATCGTTTTGCGACGTTGTTATTAAGCATTAAATCTGAACAGTAAAGACATATTTTGCAAGCTTTGTTATGTTATCAGTTACCCATATAAGGGAGACATATAAGCCACTATTTATGATACGTGCCGGTAAAAGTAACTTGGACTGGTTTTTCTACCGTATTCGGTAGTAGCTGCTTTGATCGGTTAGATCAAGGTCCTCCTCGAGCTGCGAACGTGTGAGATACCCGAAATGAACATGTTAGTCAACCAAAACCTTTTTGGGCTATTGCACGTACTATAGTCCGGTGGTATTCACGCATATTTACTTTTCTATATTTTTTAACAGTAGAGTGCAAATATTTCCAGCATCGCCATAATTGGGATCCATTTTACGACTCGGGTTCGCTGCGTAAGCTCGCTTTGAAGGCCATCATAAAGTGGTAACAAAAGAACCACAGTTTTGGTAATCGGCAATATGGATACGATGCGCAAATAGACTCTTTTGCGTTCTACGTTCAACGAACTTGCAGTTAGGTCGACTTGTAAGTTCTTTGAAATTGAGCTGCTGTAACTGTGTACTTGGTTTGTTTCGCTGATACGATATATTTTTTGCCCTGTTCATAATAATTAAATGCTTGATTGTTAGCCAGAGCACTTAGAACGTTCGATAGAGGACACGTCTTCGGTCCTACTGCTAAAAGTGTTTAATGGATATAAAAAAAATAGTCCTGATATATCAACTCCCATATAGACAACTGACCATATTTCTGTTTTATGGATTGGTTTCGCGCAGTATAAACGTAGAAACAGTCAGGCAGTACTGAGCATCGCCTTCATAAACAGAAAGTTAAGAAATATATCTTGTGAGATAGGGAAAAATTATTATTTTTTTTTTATCTTGTTAGATTTAAACAAACATCAAGATTGTCTTATCGTTCCTGATGGTTCGTTCCCAGTAGAGTGTTGAGATTATTTTTATCTATTGATAATTCTCAACAAAATCGCTAAATTAACCTTTCCGTTTACAGCATAGAAGCAGGAACGACTTAAAGAAAACATTTAATGACAAAATTTTATTTTATAAATATGCAGTTAAAGTATACACACACATTATTCTATAAAATGTATTTTCGATTTTAACATACAAAATGAAACGACCATGTTTTTTGATGTATTGCGCTACAATTGGCGAAGGTCGACATGGTGGAACCGTAAACTTCAAAAAACCTCAGGTGTCGGCTTATAAATAAAATTTATTGAAACAGAATACCGAATTTTTTCATAACACTACTAAACGATACCTGTGAAACATTTGTTGTCAAACAACGTATTTAATAGCTGTTTATTGTTGTTACAAAGACGCAAAAGGATTCGTAAAGTGAATTCCATGTTTATAGCTTACAGGATAAAGAGCTCGGAAACAGAATAGCACCTCAGTCAGCAGATGTACGGTAAAAACATGCTCACGACGTGGCTTCAGTTGTGATACTTCAGTCTCTAGGGCCTTTGTGTCATACATATTTTATTGTTATCTAACAGTGTGAAAAAAACAAATAGATAATTTCACGCACGATGATCAAGTGTACTTTGCGCTTATTTGGGTTATATTTCTGTTTTCGCACGATTACTTACATTCAAGATGGCTAGCATAAAGCGGATCAAATTGATGTACTTTCGTAACTGGATAACACAGACAGAAGGTCGCTTGGAGGTACGCTACGTATCGTCAAAAGAGAGACTCGACTGTGTAATGTTAACGGGAACAGCATTGGGCATACGTACTTTATGGGGCGTATGGGCAACAAAAGAGACACAGGACCTTTTACGATACGAGTTTGTCACAACATTCGGCTAGATCAAAAATATACGATACGTTTTTTGCAGACGATTATATACCTTTCGTTATGTTTCAAGAATCGATTTTGGCGGTTACAGTATGTGCCGTTGATGAGTTGTCGGCACTTTTTGAACAGGAAAAGTTCCAGAAAGAACAAACAGCCGGCGTGAACCTGTTTTTAGTGTTCATTAATTACGGGAATGTTTTCAACGTTCCCCTGTACACCTGTCTATTCAGTCGTGTACAGAATAAAGCCGACGGTTATTATGAATATTATTTATTTATGTAACAACTCAAGCTTTGCACGTACATGCTGCGTGTCTGTGGTAATCCAATATTATGAATGAGCCACCTTTATTAAGCCATTATAAGCTTGCTGTTTGTAATCTAGTAAAAATTGGTACCCGTCATACAAGAGCTATTATCTATTGCTCAGTGCAAGAGTTTCGTCGCTAAGAAATTTCTTCTGTAGAAATCGAATGTTAGATCACAGACGCGTGATACTGTAGCGCCAACAGCCATTTCTATAGGCGCGGTATTTGGGTAATTTCTTGGAAAGAATGGACGGATCTTACTTAGTACCACTGAGAACTACTAGCGATGTTACGAATATAGCTTTTTCATCAGGAGAACACGTCGAGTTAGGCGTTCGTGTACGTCTTGTTCGATTAGCTTTTCTAATCACCGGTACTAGGACCCTGCGATACAGCCGCGTCACGTGCGACCAGGTTTCATTCCCTTGAGAGCGAAGAAACACGCGCGTGTCAGAAGCGTTGACGCAATGCAAGCTTCTTTTGGCTATGCAGCGAACTTGACATGCCCTCCTCCGCGAATTTCATTCAACTTAAAGAACCGCTTAGGTGCGCGTATATGCAGAACGCACTATCGGATAAGACAATGCTGGTTCCCTAGGTATCTATATAAACCTAAAGACCTTTGTAGAATATGAAAAGCAGTAGCTTTTCAATTCAGCCATGCTAGCTGGTGTTATAGATTATATTTTCGTCTAGTATACGGCCAGCCATATACACGAGTGGCTCCACCCCAAGTATGCGATAAACAAGCATTTTGTATTGTTTGTTAGTTAGTATAGCGGGTCAATTGTTTCCGATAATTCCTTCTAATCGTCCACAATTAGCGAAGGCTATCTTCCATTAAATTGTTGAGAATTACGATATGCGACACCTTTGAATTATTAAGCAGTGGCGTCCAGATATTCGAATCCTAGCCCCATAAAGCGACCTGTTACGCTATTCCGCCCCAGGACCAAAACAACGCCTTTTTGCTTTAGGTTCGGTATGAGTTATAGATGAGAAAGGCAACTGCAAGAAAGCTGCTCGTGTTTGACTTTGTTCATCAGAATTATATTAGGCAATATCCTTTCTTAGTTACATTTAAAGTGGCGCTTATTTAGCTTTGGATTTCTTTACATAAACTTTCGTCCGTTACCCAACACACGAAATGGATATTGTGAGTTTTAGGTCCGATACTGCTAATCAACGTTGTTTCAGACGGCTGATTTCTTGCTGCACATAATCAACTATGTCTAAGTTCAGTGGGCAAACACATCACACTAGAGTCACATCATGAGTACAATCTCCTCTATATTACAGGAACTAAGCTTCTGGGTCGGGTCTGTGTGTCAGACTGTCCGACCCAAAAGCTTAGTTAAAAGGAGGGGGGGGGGGTGCAATGAGAGATACCTATTAGAAGCAACGAGGAGATGTATACCTGTCGCGGAGCAGACTATCTTGTATTCTACTGAAGCATACCCACCGAGACAGGCAGACATAAGGATGAGCACGTGAAAAATTGCATTCAAACTACATCGTGTTAAACGCTACTGGGTTTAACCGTACGATACCGGTGAGGACACAAGAATCAGTGCTCAATCTGTTACTTCGGAGCACAAACTTTTAGGCTTTGTACGTTTAGCGCCCCGAATACCCGAGCATTAACACTACATCGTAGGTCAGCAACGTCTTGAAGAACGACTTGGTCTCGGACACTGCTGCGGCGCCGAGAAACACGTTAGCAAAAGGGCACTCGTATGTTAAACTGGTGGCTCGATCAGGCACAGAGTCGTCGAACTCGACTGCGAAGATCTGATCTGTCGGGTCCGATCGGCACAGGGTATCTTCTCTAAAAAAATATGACATTCAGTTATGTCAGATACAAATTCTGTGCGAGGGTTCTGGCTTTGCGTGTTATGGCAATGTACTTACCTCTACGGCACCTGTATTGTGAGGCTGTTTTTTCGGGAGTCGTGCTATTATATGAAGAAATAAATGGAGTCAACGATCATCTTTTTCATTGTGGGGCATGGTATACAGCTTCCAGTAGTGGGCCTATAATTTTCTGGCGGCTTCGTAAAGCTTTCGCATGAACAGTTGTTACAATTTATTTTCGGAGCAGCGACTGAGCTAGCCTATCATGCAAACTACCAGTGAAGAGAGCAGACAATGGTGCCGCGCGAAGAAAAAACGGTTTTCTTGACGAAGGTCGACAGTATTTCATCTGAAACTAGGCTGCACTTGTGCCTGATCCCAGAAAGTACTACAGGGATGATCTCGGGGATAAAGCCTTGTGTTAGCGAGGCATTTATTAGTCTACATAAATGCATATTTGAACGTCGTTCCGCTTGGCTAGATGTACTCGTTTTCTAGATATGGTAATATATTAGGAAATTTCTCGATGTTTTCGGCGCCATATTGTCCCCACGGCTGAGTTGGGTTACGAAAGCGAAAGTCGCTTAGAGAATATTTACTGATTTGACGCGTTAATAATCACGGGAAAAATATAGCAGCTGACTAACTGGGCAATACTACTCAAAAACGTGTGATATGGTCTCTTAGCAGTGCGAGACGAACTATCACGGTTCGTAAGCTCCCAGCTGACAGAACGACCGTTTCACGCATGAGATCGACATATCTGCTCGGCTTTCCGTTGTGACAACTCGTTATTTACCCCGTTGTAGTTCAGGTCGGATCGAGAACACGTTTCTTAAAGCACTGACTCACACAAGGTTTTTGTAAAAAGATTATGGTTATACTTTGTCTGAGTGAGTAATGTTGGCCGTGCACGTCTCGGTGTAGTATGCTTTGACTACCGTATGTTAACAAAAGCACTGCGCGTGCTAACTTGGAACGGTATCTGTTCTAAAATAGGTTTTATTGGTTCTCGAAGAATAGGTATTATGAATATGACAAAATTTAGCCTAATTATGCATATTGAAACGTCGCTGGGAGTGGGTGCGTTTTTTGTAACCCTTCTTACGTTCTTAGGGTCCAAACTTGACCGGGAAAAAATGCCCTATCCAAAACCCTTTGGATTCCAAGTATTCTATAATTATCTTATAAGTCCAAGTATTTTACTTACAAGTATTTATTGCAGCTTACAGATAAAGGTAGCCTTTCGTACTATTCGCTATTCGCTGGTAGGTGTCCATCGGTGAAAGTAGAAATCTAGACTTTACCGTCGATCCACGCTACATTGAAGACGTTGATTGCAAAGCTGAAGCACCTGCTCACACGATTTCGGCTCTAACAGGTTCCAAAGGATGACAAAATGGAATACCTTTGTGTGACCAAGATCATGTATGGTCACATCAAGACACGTACGGTCGTGTACGACTCATCATATGTCACCGTACGGTTTTTTGCGCCTCCCTAGACGCTAAAGCTACACTTTCCTGGACGCGTGATATTACGATACACGAGCATCTTCTACAAGCGGCAGATGCTTTGTTGCCTCTGCAAGGCCTTTTGAATGGCGCGAAAGATGCTTGCTAATCATATTAAGTTTTAGAGAAACTGTGCAGGAGAGCTAAGTTAATTATTTCACAGCAAGCATGCCACTTCTCAAGCTATACCTGTTTAAATGTGAACATCGACGTATGCCACACTCGTACCGGTATACGGTAATGAACTGTTTTTGTAACGTGCTTAATATAGACTAAATCACAGAAACAGGTGTTCGGAGAGCAAATTAAGTATTTAATACATAGCCACTAAGCGTACATGGACATTTTTTCTCAAGGCTTCTTCGCGATACCACAATCGCAATTGCGACCAATATGGCGGAATGGTCAGTAGAATGAGTGCGTCATCTGCATCGAAGACGCCGCTAAGACTAATCAGTGAGCGTCCTATCAGCTATACAATATGCGTGATCTACCCGTCCGCTAGGCCTGTAAATCAAGTATCACCCCAAGATAATAAAATTGAGCGTTTCAAGTAAAATCGGCAAAGAGGAAATGTCTCGAAAATCGACCTTGCGTATTGTTGTCTCAATGAGGCCGTTGATTTTTACGACCGTCAAGACCTGCATGCGGATATCGCTGAAATCGGCGGAAGTAATGGTTTGGTTGAGACGATTTCACAGAGACGGATGCAGAGGATTATCACAGCTGTTTCGAACTACCAAGTGTGCTTAATTAAAGTTAAATTGAGCATTAAACCAAACGTTATGCTAGAATTTAATTAAGCCCTTTTTCTAATTTTGATAGGCGGCAGGTGGTAATCGTGAACGCAGAATCGAGGGTAATTCTGAGAAGCGACCGCCTACCCATGCGGACCACTCAGCGAGAATCAGGAGTTAATTTTCGCTATTGATCAGAAACATATCCGACGATGCGACGTCATACACGGTTATATATATATATATTAAAATTAGATGTAGCGTTATGCGTCACTCAAACTAAGACAACACTGTCTAGCTATGACAGAAAAAATAAATATGCTGTATGTATGTATCGAAAAAGCTCAACACGTTAACGCGTGAAGCAGTATAGTACATGTATAGTACTACCGAGGCTTGGACATAAGGACCAAACCTTATCTATTAAAGGCATAAGAAGCAGGCCAGCCAAAATTCTGTTACGGAAGACTGCTTAAAACCTGGCTACTGTTTCAGATACTTAGAACACGTTTATCCCGTTAGATAGCTCAGAGGAATGGACAGATGTATAGATTTATAACCTGTTACTGTCCAAACTTGGTCCAAAACTTTTCTAAGCTTAACAACACATATTTTCGTGCTGTTGATTGGACCAACTTCATTGCTAAGCTTCCTGGTAACTTTTTGCTCGACTGAGTAATTCGAACGTTTACAGAAAGTTATCGAAGACTACCACGACAGAACTTAGTCTGAACGACGTCCAAACGCCACACGTCAACTGGCCGGCAGCCACTGTTGTGACAGTCTCAATGACGTCATTCGCTTATGCTTATCTTTGCGACGCGCCGAGATTATAATATGCACAAAAGCCTCTACAAACGGGTTAAACATCTCGAAAGCGATTTCAGTTCTCTGATAGCGATGACTATTCTATCAATGGCGGCGCTGGTGCACGGGCCAAGCATACAGTATTCCTTTTGTATGATTTTTTTCTATGTTTCAATTAGTTCGAGTTTGTGAGGCCGGATATTTCAAGTGATCCGATTGATCCAGCTGAACACCAAAACAAATTAAGATAAGCCAACTTGTGAAGAATGGCTACAAAAAAGCAATAAACCGATGCCATTCCCGGTTGGGGTCGCATTACCATGATCATAGGGGTCATCTTGGCAGTTGTTATTTTCCAGGAGCTTTGCCTTGACGGCAGATTGCGCTGTCGTCTGGCTTTATGGACTAGGCGGCATGGGGAAGTCTGTGTCTGTGTGAGTAATCCATTTATTCATTCGATAGTCAAGATAGAGCTTTTGGTTTCTATTTAGATCGCGTATATGATGAGTTACGCTCAGTCAAACGTAGTATGATATTGTTCTTATTTTAGTCATAGTTATTGAACGAAGCACGCTACTGTTATGATGAATTATAGCTCACTTAAAGTCGAACAATATCTGCGACTCACTCACTTGATAAACAAAAGCAGACTACTTCTGCATATAGCAGCTCTGCCATTTCGGACACGTTTTTTGAATGATTAAGCGGAAAGTAATCAGCAAAGAAGGAAGCAGGCTTGTTGAAATTTTCACAAGCTACAATATTATGAAAAAACACACAACCAACGATAACAACTGTTTAGGATATTATATAGAAACTTATATATAACATGTTAAAAGCACTCGTCACCGGCCAATGCATTTAAATCGAGTACGATACAATGATGCCATTCACGATCATTTATAAACGAAGGCATTGTAGGAACATACAATATCTCATTTAATAGAGATGCTAAATATTGAATCAGTATTATTCTGTTCTTTTGTCAAGTGCCATGTAGAAATCACTCGTACGGGAAAACATGGACCCTACCAAGTTAATATTGATGGTGCTTGGCTGCCCAATAGGGCTAATGATTGTGCCTATGATAGCGCAGTAGTAACGTCTTTGTCTGGCAACCTTAAATCACGTGGTAGTTTGAGTTTAAAGGCGGGCATAGACGTACTTCGTTTAGCAATAGGAGTCAGCCCTCTACGGCAATGTATATAGTACCTGACGTGAAAGCTCGAACTACTCTTACTTTGAAACGAATTATTGGCCAACTATAACGTAAGTATTTCCAACAATGGACCTAGCCATTTCGCGATTTCAGACAGCGAGCTTCTTGACAAATAGACCAACAAGTGGACCATTTCGAGTTTCGATAAAGTAGCATAAAAGGTCTGTGGTCACGGAAATCAACGGAAATAGGAAGGTTCGTCCTCTAACAACTGTAAAATTATTAGGGTTTACAAGCAAGGCGCGACGCGCCTGCACTATAATTGGCCGTCACGGCTAGTTCAGTACGAGTTTCATATTTAGCGTAAATTTTATAAATTTACGCTTACGGAAGCTATTAGAGTTGGCAATTCTACGTAAAAACCGACCTAAGGCTCTCGTCCAGACTATGTAACTTTATACCCGACTAAGGCCCAGCTTTTTTTAGTTTTTCTTTGCCGAATTTCGCTATAAGCCAAAGGGCGATGACGGCCTATCTAGTGAATACAGTTCTCGCCATATATATAACCATTCGACGACAGGGTTTACCCGTCTATTTGTCTTAGCCTCCATAATCGCGAATCTTCTATATAAGACTGTCATGTTGCTTTCATCTTCACAGGTTCATTAAGGTTTTTTTTAATGCAAAACAATAACACGAGTGTACTAAAACCGGCTAATCTGATATATATATATATATATATATATAGATTTTTTTGAAGTACCCTTACATATGCATCATAACAATATATGAACTGAACAACTTAATCGATAGACGGGTACTTCTGATACGTTTCTAGAGCAATATTCTTTAATTTTGTCTCTAATGAATATTCTTTCTCATATAGTTATTGTATAGAAAGAAATAATTGTTTGTTCGAAGGATACGTTCTTTTCCCTAGGGCTACTTTTCGGGCAAGTATGCCCAAAATAACATCAGTCAGCCCAACAATCTCGTTTGTCGCCCTCGCGGCTGTGACTTAATAGCTCTTATTATCAACAAATACGAATAAAAAAACACGATATAACGTATTAAATCGGTCATAATTGAACTTGCAGCAAAACCTTCTGTAACAATTACAGGAACGTAATTTCTTTTCGCTTTTACCTCATTGTATTGTCTTTTACCTTTTTTTTTTTTTTTTTTTTTATTATTGTACTTGTCCTAACTTAAAAAGTAGCAGCAACCATAGAAATAACGTTGAAATTATAATGATTAGCACTCATCTTTTAAACTGTAGACAAATGTTTCGTCCCTTCTACAGTCCCTCTGCACTTACGAGATACTGCATTCTGCACAACAGAATCGTTGGGCTGCTGAAGAGGGTACCACAGGTGGTTAGTGGCTTTTCATTCTCGCAAAGAAAGCTGGCCCTGTCTTGCGTTGCCACTTGGTAACCTGTTTCTTTTAGCTACGCTGTCGTAACCGTTGTTATCATTGCTATCGTAGTTGTCGAATGCTATTTGCCATAGCCGTTCCTATCTACAGTTTCATAGTTCAGAAAGGAGCCGGTGACGTGGCTGCCGCCGCTCCTGGCATATCCCGCCAAAGCTGTTCTGAGGTTCTGATTCACTCGTAGCGCCCCCGGTTTTGCGCGCACTCGTCCGCCATCATCTTCCCGGCTTCGCCACAAAACCAAAAAAGCTTCGCGATAAGTTAATCTGTCTATCGCCCCTTCCCTTCTTGTCCTTTCTATCGAGCGACTTTCCCTCTCCTAACAGCAACGTGTTTCCTCTATTAATAGAGGGATGAACCCGCGTGGCGCTCAGAGTTCATGAAGTCGTTCGAAGGGAATGCTTTGCTTGCGTAAGAAAAACAAAACCTAGGCAGCAACGGCAGCAGCATTGGCGACGACGACTACTAGATATTTACATAACATTTGCAACATTACTGTAGTTACCGCCGATCCCTGCTCCTGTATTACCGCAGTGATTGCAGGATTCTTTCACCTTGCTTCGAATACGCCGTTAGCTGGGAGGCCTTGCAACACGACTGCGTGGTTTTCCTGTAGCTTTTGCGCTTTTTATAACTGTGCAATTCTAGTGCAACTGATTGTATGGAAAACTAGCACAGAAAAGTGGCGTATGAACAAGAAGACGATAACGTGCCTATACACAGCAGTTGAAACAGAAGGAACACACCTCGTTCAACGTGGGTGTTCCTGCAGCAGGCTTCTTAAGAAGGCGTTACCTTAAAGCCATTGCGAATTACATTGAACTACGACTTTTCTATTCATCCTATATATAGATATAGTTGGAAGTAACACAGGGATTCTGGCGTGTGACTATAATTGTGCCTTCTATACTCAAACCGTGTCGTTCTTCTATCTACCTAAGATATAGCAGAAGTCAATTTCCGAACTCATCTTGTTTAACGCCGTCCACGCGGTGCTCATTATTTTCCGAAGAGCAAGAAATACACTGCCATGTCCTTCGATAGTACATCAGTCGGGATCCAGCCGTTGGCGTTTTTGAAAGAGCACCAGATGGCCTCACGCGTCCACAACAGCAAACAACAATTATCCAGCAGACGTTTATTGCTACAGAAACCCTTGACATGCAACAACTCATCTAGCACGCCATGCAAAAACGCGTGCTGTACGATGTGCTCGACGACGCCTCAGGTCATTTCGAAGCCTACATACATTGCGCCTGATTGTGCAGCGTCCGGTGATTCGATGTACTCGCTTAACTCGGTACCGTCCTGCTGCGGTCCGTCTCCACGACGTATGGAGTCGTGGCTGAAGCGACATGCGAGGAAAGTCCGAAGGATGTACAAGAAGACTGGAGCCGGTATGGCAAAACGGAAACCGCTTTCCCTTTTAGTTTTCAGGTGGGTATAGTAACAAGCCTATATATATATATACATTTAGCGAATTTTCTTATTTTGTAGACATGCTGGGCAAATGTAAATTAGGGCCTTACCGTATCAGTTATTGAAGCAGATCATTCAGACTTTTGGATCAATAGGCACAGCAGTCCTATTCCGGTATGAGTAGCGTATTAGCTGATGTGATTTTACTACGGAAGGAGTCGCTTAGGTGGCTAAGAACCACAACAGATTACAGGCGATCCTCTTCGTTTCCTTGAAGCATTCGTAGGCAGACATGTACATAACAATTAATTTACGTGACCTTCATGTGCATTGACATATTATCACTCGCTGTTAGATGGTCTTGCAAGTGTGATACTTGGTATAATGTTTCGGCATTGTTTTTTAATAACTCAGCTGGCATAACCGTCCATTTTTGACACGAACGAGTGAGTATACGTGCCTTCTATACATCGTGCAATAATTTCGATTCTTGGTCGCCACGTCTGCCTCTCTTTTACCCTTCTCTCTTTTCGTGTCGATAACCCTATGTTTAGTCGATAAATGGTATTTGAATTGCTACACTGTTCAACAATAATACGACCGTATCATGCACGCCCAGATCGAGAATATCCAGAGGTCGGCCAATCTGCGTTACACTCCCGTGGACTCTCAGCGAGATTTCGTTTCAGCCGCAGGCTTCTTCCTGGAAAGCATCAAATGATGATACGCATATCCAGACAAGACAGCTTAGGGAAAGCAAGACTAGCTGCGAAGATAAAACAGCTCTTGGTTTCTTGCATTCATATCTATTCGTTCAGGCCTTTGGCGTGCTCAGGATAATGCGCCGCATAAAAAGAGTATTTCTCTATTTTGTCTGTTCGTTCTTTGTCGGGTGTTGCGTCTGCATTTGGGCTTGGCCACTTTGGCCGTCTTGCAACATGGCATGTTCTGCAAAGCAGGCCATATAACAGACAGTACACACACAGATACGAATAAGGCTCGGTCGGAGACAATAGCTTTGCATTGCCCAATGGGGAGCCAGATGGCATTCAAATGCACCGAGCTAGCGCGAGCTCTTGCTTAACATCCAGGCATTTATTTTGATTGTATTTATTTATATTTTTCTATAACCTTATGGCATGGAACGGGATGATTTGGTGAGGCTTCGCCCTGTATAACTATATATATATATATATATATATATCCGCAGCCAGTTCGATTTGTCCGAAACGCAAGTAAATGGGAAGTATGTCGAAGTTAGCCCGGGGCTAACTTGGGGGCGCTCTGAATAGAGCATCTTGGAGTGCTTCCTAGTTGCGCTGAACTATATTTTTAGCGGTCACCTCATTTGCTACGATCAAGGCCTGCTGTAGAGATTGCATTAGTGAAACATCAGCGATCACCAGCGAAGAATTCTTAACACGAGGATGCACACTTGCTTCGAAGCCATACGAAATCGCACGATAAGCAGTGGCCTCGCTTTGAGGGGGCAACTGAAGATGAAAATCAGGAAGGTAACAACCGACGTTTCAGCTATAGAATAGAATAGAAGTCTAGTATGTGCACACATCGAAACTGGGCCGTTGCAGCAGGCGATTGCCTTGGTAACCGCTGATATTTCCTCAGGTTAGACGGCCTCTTTTGAAGTGCTCACTGTTGCGAATCACAGACAACGAGGTAACGCTCTTTAAATGACTCCTTTAAGAATTTTCCTTTTACGTGTCTCTGTGCGATGAGAGGCGTCATTTCTATATCGAAACA
Source organism: Varroa jacobsoni (assembly GCF_002532875.2). Taxonomy (NCBI): domain Eukaryota; kingdom Metazoa; phylum Arthropoda; class Arachnida; order Mesostigmata; family Varroidae; genus Varroa; species Varroa jacobsoni. The sequence continues at coordinate 107,985 of NW_019214323.1, forward strand.
TGAAGGGTTAGGCCTGTGTAGAGACGCCTACGTATGGAAAGCGCTAACGCTACAAAAATTATAAGCGGTATGCGAAATCCTCAAACGCCGTACGGTGTTTCCTTATCATTGCTGGATAATGCTAGGTACGGCTCAACTTTTAAACAATATGTTTCAATACAACTCATTAACGTTATTTAATTTTACCCAATCTATCGTTATCACATTTACGCTATAGCCGTATCGTAAAAAAAATTTCTGCTGTAAATAGTCATAGATTCATCGTTATAGGATTTTGTGTGTTTCTGTAACTAGCTAAGGCGCGCTACAGCGTCCCCACACTTTGAAAGTGTTTCAAATCTCAGGAGGTCCTTATATTCTGACAAAACATATGGCTGAGCTTTGTTGTAGGACTCATCAACTACTTCATGTTATGGGATTATCTTATCAGAAATGATAACGTCGTCCAAAAAACGTCTGCTGTTTAAAGCACCAAGGGTGCGTACAGATAGAATCATTCTGGCATTGACGCGACAGCTTTCTAGATTAGAGAAATACGAATATGGTTAGTCGATGGCTCTCTGTGTAAGAGGGAGCAGCAAAGATGTTTTGAGAATTTTCTTAAAATTATATTCAGAAGAACGCAGAAGGTAAATGATTAATATAATAGTAAATCATAGAGGTCAAGATTCATTGATGAGGGATTTCCTCCTTGTTAAAGATTAGATTAAAATTAGATCTAATTGAATTCATCTAGTATGGATAGCATGGAATTGAGAACAAAAGGTTTTTGACGCTTATAATAACGAAGCCGCACTAATTAACCCGGGTCATTATTAAAAGCGTAGTAAAATTCAGCGTTAATTTAGATTTATTAAGCAGTTAAACATTTATCAAGATGCTCATTTCATTCAAGATAGCAGCTTCAGCGTCAACATAGTTACGTTTTGCTGGCGCGCGAAAGAATCATCTCCGACATTATGCATCACGTTACACAGTCATTCTTGCAAAAAGTCTTCTAAAAAGACGCTTTGATCGTCTTGTAGATATCCGTATGATAAATACAGAGATATGTAGCCCGAAACCGAACGTTGTGGTAGTTTACCGTCACGACAACCGCATCGAAAAGAGAAAAAAAAAAAAAAAAACACACACACAGGAATAATTGGTGAAGAAGTTCGCTCATTCAATTCAGATCGTAGTACCTAGTAGTAATCTACTGGCAATCTATTCCTTTGATGTACTCCTCCTATGATGTACCTTTAGTAATAATATTATAAGGTAATATCTGAATAAAATGGGCTAAGATAAGTTTTAGCATAATGAACTTCTAACAACCGATGAACCGTACCTGTGCAACACAAGAGGCAATTGCAAATAGAAACTGTTCAATAGACCCAACAAAATATAGAGAATAGATTACAGGATGACGATCATTGCGTTGTCATAGCGAAGTTGTTTTTTCTACGTGGAGTCATAATCAGGATTCTATTGTTCACGCAAAAAGAGCTGACTGGCGCGCGGATTATTCGTATTCAATTCCATAAAGTGGAGCCAGGTTTACATTCGAACTTTGGGCCTAATAAATCACCAAATGTAAATTAATTCTACTCGATTCTGTTTTCATCGCCCGTACGCTCGACCCAAACGTGTACGTTTTATAATCCTGATTAATTTAGTACAATTCCTATTCTTGCGCTAAGAACAAAACCTTCATTAATGATATGCTCTTGATCTTCGGAAGAGATAGCTACTGACATTTCGATGGTCGTGGCAGGACTTCGTATGTCCTGTCTAGACAACAAGCCGGTTATATAAACAATGTTGCCTTATTCATTTGAACTACCTTATCTTTTTGGTAATGTCAGATTAGTTGCCCTGTTACTTGGCCTTGCGTCCCACTCAGGTCTCTTTAGGACTCACTGAAATTATATTTGAAAAGGTTCAAGTAACCACCGAGAGTCTTTTGCGATAGAATGGAACTCACTCATGGATAATCTCTTTTTCAGCTTTAAAGGTACCTGGACAGTTAAATCAAACAGTATTATATGAGTAGTTTATGATCTGTACTGAGAAATTTATATACATTTTTTCGGAGATGTTAAACATTTTGTTTAGTGAACTAGTAACTTTTCATACTAGTTTTAATAGCTGAGGTTTAATTTAGTTTATGAATATTACCCCTTAATGGAAAAAATACTTAGCTAGATATATAACGATTTCACAATTACTTCGTTTCTTAACATCTCAGATGTATCCATCTTAAGTAGGCACTGATGTTTTAAGACAAGGCATCCATTGATGGGCTACGAAATACACTTGTGGATTTGTCATCGATCTCAGCGAGTTGATCATGAATCAATCAAGACTGCCGTTGAAAAAACAATTGTTAGCTACTTTGTTTATGATGCCTCTAATTCTAATAGCCATAGCTGAACGATTACGAATACGTACATCTGTACATAGAAAAAAGCCAGTGGTTTGCGTATTCGAACGACGCCCGACCAAACGCTGGCAGAAAGTCAACTGCTACTTCAATCGAGTACTTCACCTTGAATTATCATCAGCAGCCGCTTTCGAGCCCGCCGGGATTCAAATTGCTACGATCCTATTGTCCAAATTCGCGTCATCTTCCTGTGTACTTTTATTATTGATAGTTGGTTCAGTGTCGAAAGTGTAATGCACTTATCCCTAGTTGAGGATACGCTGTGCGTCCCGCGTGGCTCGTTTGCATCAATATCTTCATCAGGAATAGCCGATCTTTCGAGCTCAAGCGAGCTATCAGCTAATAGCGTTTTTCATCGCTCTCTGTCCATTGAAAAAGAATGCTTAGCCGTTACTTTGTGATCACCAGTCATTATGATCGCGGTGATTCATAAGCTTCCGTATTTTCATTCAAGGCTCATAAGTCTGATATATGCGAGAGGTATATTAATTAAGAATCGGTATATAAAAAAAAAAAAAAAAAAAAAAGCCGTTTGATCGTAAAAGAGTTTAGGCAGAAATAGCAATATCAGGAAGTGTTTAGGCCGCAAGGTATAATAAGCCTATGCCCCGCTACGATGCGTTACCGCTGAGAGCCGTTATCTCTTGCGAAGAACACGCACCCGATACTTGCCTGTCTACCATCTATCACGAAACAGTAGCGACATTACGACTACGCTGCATACAAGCAGATAAACAGCTCTTATTTTCGAATACACAAAGTAAGAAAAAAGCTTATTTGAAAACCGCTATACAGACTAGCTAAAATTTTATTATATGTATGAATAGAGCGTTCCATTGCAGTGACTTAGTTTTTCTTAGCGTTGTACCCGTCTACATCAGTCGATCTGTTCGCTCTATCCTCTCACAGGGAACTGTCTGTATCAGTGCTATCCTTCGGCTTACCGAGCCATGGCCGGCCGAACAGAATTATGCTCAGACCTCTGCGTACCTTAAGGCTGAAATATGACCTATCTGGCCACTATTAGCAGTCGTCCACTGGGCTTTTTGTCGTATGAATGAACCCTGCTGCCTCGAAACGATGTGTCACACCCAGCAAAATCAGTCAGCCAGTACGAGTTAAAAGAATCCAAAAACAGTGAAGTCTACTCCAAGGTTCATTTCGTTGATGGGAAGTCGATGTTGTGGCGAAAAATATCCGTCAAAAACGTCCCCTTCTACAGCTACGAAGTCAGTCGGAATTTCGGGGGGGGGGGACGGATGGGGGCACCAGTCGGAGGTTACGATAGGTAATGTTTTGTATAGTAGCTTTGTATGACATGCTGTACTAATATGATTGTAAGAGGGTCAGCGTTCATAGGTTGTGACACAACAACTCACTTACGTTACCAGATGGGCAGTATGGTTTAATTGGGTGTGGTGAATAAAGTACCCAATGTCAAAAAACATTTGAAAATTGACAGATTTATACGCATATAAAATCAGCTTGTAATAAACTATAATTATCCTAGTTTGTCTCTAGCACTTTTTTGCACTAGTGGGCATTTGCACATGTTTTAACGCTTCGAAGCATTGTTTCTGCGTGAGCGGATACTTGAAATCACCTATTCGAAAAGGAGAGACTTATCGACAGCAAAAGGTTTAACCCTTGCTGGGTTCCAATCTGGAATTTAACGGATTTAATGTTTGTAATTTAACTCGACAGAACTTTTAATGGAACTCGCGTGACTATTGTTCAAAGTTAAGTAAGTGCTAAGTGGACATTTGAATCGTTGCACTGGAAGGAAACTTGCTCCGATGATCTGATTAATGTAGTATTACGTCGTACCACCACCAACAAGCATGTCGCAACGAGCGACTATATCTACCTGTTTATACTGTAGATATTTTTACTTACCAAGGGAAATTGTGCGCACCTGTATACCAGCATCAGTTCAGAATTTTCGCGATTCCCGCCCAAAATTTAGATACGTTCTGCCTATCAAATCTAGCCTCCTCTTATTACTCGCTTATTCACTGGTGACTGTTGCTGTATTTGTGCGTGGACTTGCTCGGTAGCTTTTCCGGCGCTGCCCTTAATCTACGTGTTCAGATATAGCTTTGTACTAAAAGTGTGCGTGGTTTGTCAACTCGTCTGGCCTGTGACGGGTCCGCCACGCCTCTCCTATTGCGACAGCCGTGTCCCATTTACACTTATCGAGGATCAGCTGGACGCTTACCATATTGTCTAAGGTAATGTACCATATATTGACGATTCTCCGTACATATATATATATGTATGTGTACCAAAAAGCGTTGTCGCTCTATGTAAGTGAGCTAACCCCAATTTAACCTTCGACCTGATGTCAAACGCCAGTCTCGTCATCAACAAGCGGTCGACCTACGCTTCGTAACAGCCGGGTCTACTGTCCTTTTTAATACGTGGCCGAGCTGACTCTGCAAATGCAATGCTATCGTGCGGCTGTAATGGCCACGGTTGCTGCTGCAGCCTGATTTTGGTGGTTCCTTCGCAATGGAATCTTCCGCTCTGCCATTATGTTTAGTCCGTAGGCCACTAGCATCCTGGCCGTACCTAGCGTTAGCCTAAATGACATAGGCAGCTGCTTCCTTTAGGCGCGTATGAATCGACAGGACGCAGATGGCTAACGTGAGTGGACTGTCGCTCCAGTACAGCAGGCATGCTTTGCCTGTTCGATCAGAACTGATTTTTGCTCTTTTTCGACCTGCTCCGCCGCGATTATTTCTGAGCTGGTTCATAGAGCTGTTCTTCCAGTCAGGCGGACACCGAACGCTGAACGGCAGAAGCAACGATAAAAACCTGACCAGTTCGAACCTTTCACTAATTGCAGCCATCGTGATAGTAGGGATATTCCATGGCGACGGTAAACCTTGGCGGTGGAGGGTAAGGCCTGTTGATTCCTATTTGAAAATTTGGCACTTAACTAGTTGTCGTTACGTGACATGTTGTTTACGTAAAGACGAGTTAAAGCCTCACCTCAACTCGGCGGCCAATCGTAACTGAATTGCCACGCTATCATGGTGTCCAGGCAGCGTTTGCTTTTGTCCGAGGGAAACACATAAAAATGATAGTCGTCTTTCCGGCATGTGAAAGACAGCCGATCGGTGAGCGCTAGGTTTGTAGTGCCGGCAGAGGTCGCAGTAGCAGTCCCTGCAAAGGCTTCCCAAACAAGGGGGGGGGGGTGGCGAAGCCTCCTCCCTTTCGCTTAACTGTCCTTCAAGTTCGTTTTACTCGTTTTAGTAGATTTAGAGTAAAAGTATGAAGGTACAGGTATGAATCTGCGTGTGTGCCGATAATCCTCTGTCTGTCCTATAGAGTATCGCGTACTTTTTGGGCTCTTTACTGCTGTCTCATCGAACCGGGCAACAAGAAGACTCTTTGCAAGAAGACACCGTTACAGGAGAAAGTTGACATCCTCATTCCTGAATTCCATGAAGATTTCATTCCTCACTCGGCGTCGACAGACTCGCTGAGACCACTAACATTCGGCACTGTCAAACACCCAGACATAAATACGTACCCACAGTCTATCATAACGAATACAACCACTGCAGTAATCTACTCCCTTCATTTGGGAAAAATGTCTGATTAATAGTCGAATCAGCCAGACCAGTCATGATGCAGTAGCTGATGGTGTATACCAACTAGAGATCTACAAGGGAATGTGCTCGTCTTTTCAAGGTTTCATCAGAAGAGTGATATGGAAAAGAATTCCAGTAAAGGCGAGCCGTGTTCTAACCGGCTTTTCGGATATATGCCATAAATAGCATGCATATGAACATGGAGCCAACATTTGGGGTTTTAGGGTGGGTTTAGGGGTGATGAAATTATGAACGTCTGAGAACGTCAAATTTTGGCAGTAATTATTTGTAATATGAGTATAATGTAAATGATAAATGACGGCGTAGATGTCGACAAGAATTTTAGAAGGAAAGTCGCATGTTACAAGAAAAACAGAAGCTGCCTTCAGCGATGGGGCGTTAAGCGCGAATGAACACCGAAAGGTATTCCGTTCTACACATTGTATAAACGACGGCAAGCATATAGTCTCAAATCAGCAAGAGAAAGAACTATATGTACCACTTACAAATATAGTAGTATTAACCGGCTAATGTGTTCGATTACCTTGTGCAGTTCTGTTGAATAGATTCGTAAAACGAGTATCCTTTTTGAAAGATATCAAAGGATATTCAATCAAAAGATCGAAAGAGGCAAGTGGATTTGATCACACTATAGCGCACGAGGGCTCGCTCAGAGCTCTGTTACATTTTCATCGCTTTATAGGCTCCACTATTTTGCAAAAAGCGCAGTTTACACCATTGCGTTCGTCTCCAAGTGCAGAGCAAACTTCTTAAACTTGAGTGCTTGTAAAATGTCCATTTGGTTTTCTGACTGATAATCTCCAAACGGCCGGCACGTTGGCGTGCATGATCTCAAGCCCGCTATGCATTTTTTGGTTCCTGGTCTGGTCTGACATGCGCGACGTCGACACTCCCATTTTCTTTCGGTGGTTCTTAAGGGGGTGAGACCTGCTTCGACGCTTGCGTTTACCCGAGGTCCAGTGCCTCAGGCCTCTATTGAGCTCTAGCCCGACACAGCCACTCCTGACACCGCCTTTGTAGCAGCTATATAGTTGATTAACGTTCCGTTCTCACAGTTGAGTTCGATGTGTGCCCGGATTTGCCTTCTCCAGCATGCGGTAATGGTTCCATTATGGAGTGGTCATCGGACCCTTTGCCAGAACTAGATCCCCAAACTTCCAATGCCCTACAACTCTATACCCCAGTCGCCCTCTTTATGCCAGTGCGCCCGCGGCGTCCTGCCTGAGGAGCATCCCGGGTTGCTTTGATCCAAACCCAGGCATACGCCCTCATCCACTGCGAGTACAACCGAACGGCCTTCATTCGCGTTCCCTGACGAAGCCTACAGTTTTCTCCATCTAGTCAGTAATACGCTTAAATGCTGTCCATGGCGATCCCCACGACGTAAGCAGGCTCGTGCGTTAGGTGTACCAAGGTGTCCAGGCCACCATTTGCGTTTGAGTTTGTATGCGTGTCTGAACGCGGCTGTACATGACTTATAGTGTGTGCGTGCGTGTTTGTCTGTCAGCGCATCGTAGGATCTCTCAAGCCTCTTAGGGCGAACTTGGTAAGCACGCTTCACTCTCCTCCAGCTCATTCTGTCTGTGTGCTGGTGACTTGGTCGTTTGTTCGACTGCGCCCTATAATCGCAGTGGTAGCTGCTTTGTCGGTTGCTGACCGTCTGGCCGCCTCGTTAGTGATCGGTTTGTGTCCGTATTGCCTCCTCTCGCTTCATACATCCCTCTCCCATGTAGCGGGCCTCCGTTGGGCCGGTTCAGCTCATGTCAGTCTGCCCGCTGACATTCGCGAGTGCTGGTCGTTCTGCCGATGATTCTTTGACTACTAGCGAAATTTCTACATGTAGTAGCAGTAGTAATAGTTGTTATAGTTCGATCAGTGTTTGCTAATTAACAAGTTCAACTAGCATAGTGCTGTGGTATAGTTAGTTCAACGAATTCGGAAGGAACCGACCAATTTGTGCTGTTGATTTGGCGGCGCCAGCCCCGTTTAGATGTTCGATTTGATTGTGCCTGTCGTACCATCTGCACTTGCGGCAACTGGCCCTTAACAGCTGACAGAGCCGGAAATATTACGTACGGTAGTGTGCGACTTACTAGCAAACGATTACTGCTCGTTAATCAAGTAGCAATCGTTCCTGTTCTGTCATCCTGTAATCTTATGGCTAGCGCTCCGTTGGGTTTAAAGAGAGAAATCGCCAACACCCCCGTTTTTCCTGCTAGGAATTCGTTGCTGCGCGACATTTAGTCGTAACGATTCCTAGCTACTAGTACAATTCAAGTCTGCATTCTTCAAAGGAAGGAAAATTTATTGAAACAAGGAAAAAACGAAGGGTCGGTTCTACTATATTGATCTTAACGCCAAACTGCCTGGTGCTTTCCTCAAGTCTTTCAACATCCGGACCCAGGGCGCGTACTGTGAGTCTACGGTCTACTAGTGAAAACGCCACGATTAGCGCGAATTCGCAACCACGTGTAGGGGCGGGGTGCTGCCTAGAGGCTGATCGGCAGCAACAGCAGGGGCCGCGCCAAAAGGAGTCGCGGTGTGATAGTGTGAACATGTGCTCCATCCACTCAGGAGAACAGAACATATCTTTCATCTCACTCCTTCCAAATGTCAGGTAAACTCCATTATTTATACGTATTAGCATTGCGAAAACATTTCGATGCTCATTCGGGCAGCAAGAGTTTTTGTTTGACCTTTATCGCCTGATTGTTATTAATTTTCGAGACAAAAACATATTGTTATTTATTATGCGCATATGGTGTACGACAGTACGAAAAATAGGCGCAAAAAGCAAAAAAAAATAACTACCCATGGTGGTTAGTAGTAGCAGCAGCGTAGTGTCGTATCCTGGAGAAGTTTCCAGAGCTGATTCGTTTCAAAGGTTGATGGAGGCTTTAACTCTATCGACGCTTGATCATGTTTAGGCAATATCTAAGTTTCAATAAATTAACTTTCTTTCGAACCGGCTTTTGTACTCATTTGCGTGCAGAATGCTAGACAATTCCTCGGTTGGGTCTTTTCTTACTTGAAGAAGCATTCAGCCTCGAATCGAGTTCAAGCAATAGGTCTAGATAGGATGTTAGATCGGTGTGACACGATCTATTACAAAATAAAACGAAAGGCGGTTATTTTTCCCAAAAACTGATTTTTTTTTTCAAATTTGTATGCGTTGTTTTTAAACGTCGTCTATATATCGAAGAAAAATGCAGGAAAAGACCGGAGTCACCGACGTCCGTAGCCGATTAGGTCATTTTTCTCCGAGATATTTGTTGTACATGCAGAAATTTTACCAAAACCAATAGCTCGTTTCTAGCTCTGTTGTACATTATGCAAGTGTATGCAAAAAATTGTGTTACATCAGCAAGACAATGGAGAAAACTGGGTCCGGCTACGAAAGGTCAATGGGAGCTTGGCCTATGTGTAGCAGCTATTGATGTAACTTCCAGCAAGTGCACGATTATGTATGAAACAATGGGGCTGTTAACAGCTATTTTGTTTCATCCTGTTGAATTAGCAATAACTTGAACGTCCTAACATTCTAGAGGGCAACAATGTTACATTATACTTTATCTATGCATGGTAGGTCAGCTTGTGTTGGAGTATACGATCTGTGATCTGTTCGTTTTTGACGTCGCTCTCAGTAGAAACGTGTTAGGTCCTCGTTGATTGCAGACGAATATCGCTAGATAAATTGTAAGCAAATGTGTCTTGCCATATTTGACAAGCGTCATCCCACGCATGGAAGATACATTGGAGATTCTCATCGCTCGTAGCTCGTGTTGCATATTCTTAGCTATAGAAGCAGTCATGACATGCAGCCCTTCTGTGACGTGTCCGGGCCACTCGTACCCTCGATTATAAAGTTTTTTTTTTTTCTCCTCTTTTAGTGGTTAGTGCTACACGCAAGCACACGGTTTTCAATAATTGGAAGAGCCGTTTTGGTCTGATGTCATTTATTTGAAACACTATCTCTATATATATATATATATATAACAATTACCATATGGTATTCATCTATACGAGATGGTGTATTGTGTTCTGGTGTTGAAACTACGTTCTATTCGTGTTGTTTTCCCAGTTGACCACTGAAAGAAGTGGAGTCGAGTATCTGGTTAAGTGCTCCAGTATAGTATCGCTGCGGGCGGGTGTTTCCGCCGCAGTCGTACTATAATATATAGTTTTTAGTTGTTTAAATTGTGAACTACTGGGTTTGAGGAGCGTTGGGACTAGGCGTTGCTTTTCTTTCCTTGCTATCTAATATTATATTGACTAATGCATCTACGCAAAGTCATACCGTATGTTACATGGAAATTTTCATCAAAAACCTGCTTTCCCCTATAT
>NW_019214323.1:118473-134344 GCF_002532875.2 Varroa jacobsoni
TATTATATATATATATATAAAGTAGAATCGTTTAGCGTTAGACTGATTGATGTGGTTTCCTCTAACGGTTTGACGTCAACCGCTCTGACCTATGAAATGCTTCTGGATCCAAACACAACCGACTGATTTTTGCCAGCCGACCCGGATCGTGTAGTAGCGTTCTATATGCGCTAGCGAATTCTAAACTCACAAGGACGAATCTACTCCATGTAACTCTGCATGGTAGAATCGATATAAATTATCGCTCTTAATTAGAGTGAAATCTCTTTCGGATATGAAACAAAAAACTGATTATCGTAGCCATACAACAAAGCAATGTCCGGTCATCGCTCAGTGTCTATCGGTCCATAGTAGTAAATGGTTGTCGTTGTCGTTACGCATAACCATAGTCCCATAGGGTTAAGCGTCGCCGACGCTTCGACGCGGACCGTAAAAATACTGCTTAAGAAGCTGGTCTGAGAAGGACTAAAATGGTGTTCTTAGAAACCCAAAAGCTACTCGAATTGGGCTTGCAATTATTTTTTTTCATATTACGCTGACCGACAGCCATTGCAATAGAACCTGTGAGCTCGATAATAGGGTCAAAAAATGTATATTTTTTGTTCTATATTCTTATTAGTCAAATTGAACCATAGCAAATCTCGAACACATTACATATGTGAGAGTTTTCGTCTCTAAAGAATTTGCCGCACCTTTATGTACGTACATATCAACGTCAAGTATGACGATTCTTTGTCGCGACTCTAATTATTCTTAATTACTCCTCGCCTGCTGTAGCTCTTAAGCATAGACCATTTCTGACCAATAAGCAGGTCACTCAAAAAAAATAGCAGTTCAAGTCTTACAAATGGGTAACATGCCGCCATGCCGGTCCGGCAGATCCAGCATGGCACTGTTCTCTGGAAATTATTTGATGCAAGGCTGCCTTTGCTTTATTTGTTGGTCTGCTTTGCGTATCTACCTCGGCTGTGTACCTTCCCCCCGTGGTCATCGGTCGTTTTAGACCTAACGGCGCGTAACGCGGCCACGCGATCAGCGCCGTCGCTACGACCGCGGAAGCTCTCGACAGGTTTGAGACGACCGTTAATGTCGTCTCTGTGACGCCACCCTTCAGAACGCCAGCGACTGCTGACGCTGGAGAGCGTGAATATACACCCAGTTATAGCGATCGCTGGGTAAGGTGATTTGTCTGTTGCTGGCTGACGCCGTCCCTATACTTCTATAATAGAAGTTGTCTCTACCAAGGCGATGATAGAACGGGGGAAAGCTGGACACAAGGACCTTATCTAGCTTAAATCAAAGAGGTGTTCATTCATAGGGGAACGAACGTCGCAGCTGTCGTCTACATGCCTCTATGCCGTGGATGTTAAAGTGGATGCTGCTTTCGATCCTTTTCTGGCATCGTCGTATTTTGCGGACATTTTGAATGATGCAGTTCCAGTCAAATTTCGTTTTCCAATAGTAACATAAGACGTAATCAGACTTGGGCCAATAACTTGGTTTTGCACGATCTCAGAAGAAGGTAAGTCAGCTTGGTATACGTATTACAATGTGTAGTTTACAAACTGTGGCCAGCCTCTGAGTTAAAAGGGTATATATAGTTCGCTGCTATTTTCGTGGCCATCGTGAGGTTGCTGCCATTGAACGTTGGGATGGTGATGATTCCACTTGTGGCGAGCTAGGGAAAGTAGAACTTGAGCGGTGTAAATCTCCTTCGATAGCTTTAAATTAGTTAGCAAATTTTGCCAGCTGTTTAAAAGCGCTAATAATGCCGTAGAGTATAGTTGGCTTATTAGCAGTATTGATCGGATTTGAGCGTCCGCTATCACTCATTGCCAAGCAGTGATGTTTGGCCCCAGTCAACTGAGCTTCCACTTGGGCATGTTGCCGATGGGGTTGACAACTACGTTCATAATGTTTGGGGGTAGGTTTACTCGTATTTACGCTACCGAGACATGTGTTTATATTCGACGTACCACTAATTTTACATTTCTGCCTCATCTTATAACACCCTATCATGTGTCATATGCACGATGACACGAAGAAAATTCATATATCGTATTTTAATGCGTGAGACATACTTGACGTGTCGCCCACGGTAAGTGGGGAACCCATTACAACGGCAGCTGAATTCCAGTCGAGTTATCGACACTTACAACGCTGTTTTTCATTAAAAAAAAAAACTACCGTCGATCGAATTCGAATCCAGCAAGGCTGTCAAACATAAATTCCCTCGTTCCGGTGAAACGGAAGATGGCAGAAGCGTTTTTCAAGGGACATTTCTCCTGAACGTCTTGTTTTGGCGTGGGTCATCAACCCACAGAAAAATCTGCGACAAAACTAGCACGCGATGGGTGTCGCCGCTCCCGTTGGTATGTTGTCGTGTTTCTATTTTTAATCAGTATTCTTGTCTACCCTTTTTTTCTATTTTTTCACGCGATTTCTTACGTAAAAAAGTCTACATAACTTTGCCGTTAGGTGATTCAGGAAAGGCTCACTTCTTCATAGAATAACTGTACGTGAATGGAGTAGACTGGACGCCAGCACTTCTCAAAACGTGCTACGTTTTTTTATTTAGTTTGTATGTACGTTCCATAAATGCACGTTCAAATTAACAAAACAACGGGACTTCTCTAACCATTTTCACAGCTGCCTGAAGAATTTCCTGTTATTGACTTATCGACATGATGATTAATGCTTTTTTCTGAAGAAATAAATAATGTATCTATTATCGATTCATTCTATTGCTGTCTTACAATATGATACGAGTCATCACCTAGAGCCGCGGTAACAACATCGAGCAGAACAAAAATCAAACAATGTATATTGACATCAGATGTTCTGTCCACGATAAATTTCAGTCCAATACCGATTCACCAATACATCCTCTCGTCGTGGTCTGGATCATACATCGTAACCTATCAAGGACTAACTGTTTAACAGAAGCGGGACTACCGCTTCTGTTAAACGGTTTTCCCTGTGCCGAACTCCCTTTGGGACGTATCTCCCAGATAGCCGTTCAGCGTACAGACCGTGTACAAATATTGGATGCTATGCGCACTACCGTAGATATTAGGATGTCGGTTCTTATCCCACCATTTGGCCCTAGTCGAGGTCCAGCTTCGTCTTCATGCCGCTCACCGTTATGCTCTCGTATGGATTGTTGTTATGAGCGTTGTGATGATGCAAACAATGTGACGTCCATCGCTATTCGCAGCTAATAGCTGCGTTGTACCTCAACTAAGGGACGCAAACATGGAAGAAAGAACAACGGCACTGAGGGAGGGTCGTATCGGCTTTGATCTCTGATGTCGCCAACGACATTATTAGATAGAACTCTGAATTATTTTAACCAGACACTGGTTTAATTGTTCAGCCTTCTTTTGCTTTCAGCGCAGTCCTTTCGTAACATACCTCCTTCCTGGTTTATCTTAACGGTATAGGAAATATATGTCCGTTCGGAAGAAATCCTATGGTACGACATAAGAATTTGCGCACTTAACCAAAAGCCACCAATAAATAAATACCCGTTGTGTAGATTTCTAATTACACAAGTGTCCATGTTTATAATTACATCCTTGGCACAGTTAATGTTGTGAGAGTTTTGTCCACTAAAATCTGACTGCTGCTTTGTAGGTGTTGTCGATATAGAGCCAATTTAGGAATGCTATTTCGGTTCTTCATGCCATATTCAGGCCATAACATGGGTGTCCGCCAATCTGGCTACACCCACCAGTAAATTCGTCACTACTGAATGTGACTCCCATATCAGTCTTTCTTCGCCATGGTGTGAAAAGATGTTTAGCATCTTGCATTGGTGTTCACTACCCCATTGTCATGGGCTCCTCAGCGCTGCCGGGAGCCCTTCGCAACGAGCTGAACCCATCATGGGTCATAGACCACAAAGAGACTTGCAGGTCCTTTTGCGCACTCTGCGACCTTGGGTTCAGGTTTGTCGGCGGGGCGACGGTTTGGTCTGTAGGCTTATCTCGCACAGCTTTTCCTCTCCCGTTTGCACTGAGCCTTCTAATCATCTCTCGCACTCCAATGACCAAGAAGCTTTGGGTTGCTTCTCCAGCTTGGAGTACCTTGCAATCTGCCTAGTCTCTGCCTCCCTCTGCAAGCTAAAGGTCAGTAAAAATGAGGCGAACGTAGCACAACAGAGTCCTGTCGATAGCTTGAGCCCTATAAAGAGTCTTCGCATTTCGCGGGCGCCGGCTCCAACGCCGCGAGCTGTTCAGCGCAAGTGGTGTTTTACCGCTTTGAATCAAGACATACTATGCTTCGGACTACTGCCGTATGGTCCGGTCCAACCTAGCCTACGTTAACGACCCTATGCCTAGCTAACGAGCCGAACCTGTTACTAGATGATTGGAAGATATAGAGCTAAAACATAGAACTGCTTCGTCGAAGAAACGTCGCGCCACCGCCTGGTTAGAGTCGTAGGAAGTTCTGCTCAGATAAAGTAAGTGGTTAGGCAGTACGCCTAACCGAGTGACCGAGGCGACTTTAATACCGCTAGACCAGAGCCAACGGCAAGCTCTAGACCTCTAGTTACCCCCCTCCTCTCCCCTCCCCTCCCCTGACCTTCAAATATGAAGTTTCGTTACAAGTTCCTTCGAGAATATAACTACGAATATGCTAGAGAACTTAAAATACTTTCGCGAACTCTCCACAATAATCTGGTGTAATAGGTGATCACATACGGTTTTCATGGCTAGCCTTTGGACGGTTACAAAAAGACTGCTAACAAAGTAAGACCACACCTTATATCTTTTGGCATACATCATTTCTTTGACATTCATAATCACACGACTACAAGAATCGGGTCGTAGTCGTCGTACAAAAAAGGGGAGTCCTTTTGAGAAAATTCCTTTTTTAGACTTGGTTTCTCAGATCTGAAGACATCTGTCTTCAAGCTGCTATTTTAGCTGCTGTGTTGAAAATTCACTGCAACGTGGTACAGGTCAAGTCTAAATAAGCAGCAGAGAAAGAACAATACTGATAGCGGTAGTAGCCACAGGAATTTAATTTCTAACTGAGAATTTCTTATTTAATAGCGTTTTTATTTGCGTCGCAAATCGTTCGCGTTGAGCGGACCTGTTGTCTACGACCGATCCATATGGAGCACTCATCCCAACATTGACTCTCCGCTAAAACAAGTTACCCTTTCCCTTTAGACTGGCGGGATGTATAGATCGTGTTGGGACTAATGGGCGCTTAAATACAGTAAAGTGCACTAATCCCTTAACGTAGGTGGAAATCTACTTTGTAGGTTGGCAGCGTATCGAGCATTTGGGGGCATTCTTCGCGCGTTAAGCTTTTAGACGGCTAAAATATAATTTATTGGCAATGTTTACATCATAGACTGTACATAAACTGTATGTCTTCATTTTTGAGTTCACCCTGAACTAGTGTGGTAGTAATTGGTTTCATAGGACATTTCTTATCGTTAAATGTTTGCAACTTCGATTTCGTATAGTATGCTATCTTCCTGGAATAAAGGGAAGCATTGTATGTATGATGAAAAGTAGCTCATTCAAGTGAAATTCTGTTAGTAAGAACAATTTTATCTCAATGACGGTGGTTACATGTTCGGCTAGTATTCTATACGTATATTCTTTTTCTGTATCCAGTTAATTTTCACACAATATAATAGTGAGGTGCAAGGGCTCCGCTGTCGGTGACCTCAACCGTAATAACGAAACGAGTCTCCAAACCACAGTCTCGTATTGCGATACCGCAGCTGCACGCTGTCGATTTCTGAATTTGAGAAAATCCAGAATTGATTGAAACGCCCTTTTCGATGATGGGCACTAAGCATATATATATATATATATATATATAGCTCAACTGCAATAGTAGTTTAATGGTATGCTTGACTTTACTATTGGCTTCACGATTTCAGCGAGCCGGAAAAGAAGCTCGCTGGGGCCTGGTCTACAGGGGGTTGTGCAGCCTCTTCAGAAATGCGGTCGAAAGCGTACAAAATCTGTCGGGAGTTCCTTTCGGGAAGTTGGAAATCGATCTCCTCAAACGATATGATCTTCAAAACTGTTGGGTAAGCACTTGTTTTGAATCTATTTTCACACCGTCAGCAGAATTCATTTTAATCGTCTTGGCATCATGGTAGACATTGGTGCCTTTTTGGCCACGTAATTGCCGAACTATTTGCAGCAGATTCACGTAACTCGCAAATCCGCTCACGGAAAACTGAGATTTATCACTTACACAGGAAGACGATAACAACTACCCCCGATGAACTGTAACAGCGATATCATATTTGCTGATAGGTAGTTCTCATATGATCGCATTTGCCAAATACGAGATATAGGTTAGCCAATTATTAAGAGCGGTATGAAGGGCTTATCATTGCTAGGGTTTTAAAAATTGTTGCCGCTTTCTTTATTTAATGTAATTTTCTCCTGTTTCACCTCTTCTTTTGCATTTTCTTTCCTCTGCTTGATTTGTTGTTTTGTAACTTTATGGTGACTCGTTAAACGAAAATAGAAAACAACTCAATATGCTATCATTATATATTTCAGTACATAGAATTAATGAATAAAACGGAGTGGTTTGTGTTGCAGTGGCGGCCTATCAAATCTCCTCTACTATTGTTCGCTGCCGGAGACTCACACCCCCCTGTGCGGGGAACCATCTCAGGTAAATTACGTTGTTTAGGAGATCATTGCCGTTTTATGGATGTAGTGTTTATTTGAATTACACAGTGAGCGTAGTACGCGAAGATACGATAAACCACCTGTTTAGGGGATCTTCCTAATCAATGGTCAGATCATCGTTGATACTGTACGGATGCACTCTTCTGCGATGAAGTTTATTCGGTTCACGTTGTTAGACGGTACAACTACTTTAACCCAGATTGAGCTGCTTACGCAGAACAGGACCATTCGCTCTATGTACGATGCTACTATTAGCGGTTGATTTTGTGCTCGTGAATCGCGGACGGGCCCAACTCGTAATAGAACCGTTCGGGAATTTGAGTGATGTTTCAAGTAGCTTTAGAAGGCTGGTGTCTTCCACGTTAAAACGAAACTTGCCTATGCCCACTTTCACACCAAGAGAGCTTCACGTGCGCTTCAATTTAGTACGCAATCGCATTATTACTGCATTTGCAGATATTTGCTTAAAAGAGCTCGAACTCTGTACAGAAAAAAATAATAAATATAGTAATAATAATATATAGTAATAAATAAAATAATATAGTAAATAGATAATAATACATGTCGCTACAATCGCCTGACAAGACTTGCCAGCTTCATGCACTGTTCCTAGACAACCCTCATGTACAAAACGACAGTGATATGCTCTAGATTTGTCTAGCTAGGATCAAAACATCAGCATCTGGACTGGTAAAATCGGCTTGTTACATATGTAAAATAAGGCACAAACCTATGTCAAATGTACGCAAAGCGTCGAGATCTCTACAACGACCATGACGCATTTTACTTTACGCTGAATTTATAAATTTTATGTTTACTGTAGTATACGGCGAGACGCAAAAAACGCTTCGAACTCTAGTAGCTAAAGTTCGGGTTTTGCAAGTAACTGCTCGGCAATAACTGCAAATATATGTACTTTAAACGAGTTGAAAGAAATCTTGACCTTTTAATTTACCCTTTACGTTGACTTGTCAATGTTTTTGGACATGTAGGTGCTAATGCGAATGTATGGTCAGATACATGGCGACCAAGACACGTCAACAATTACCGAATCTATCATTTGCACGTTGCTTGCCGAACGGGCTCTTGGACCAAAACTCTATGGCGTGTTCCCTGGTGGACGACTCGAAGAGTACATTCCGGTTAGTAACTAACGCTATAAAACGACAATATATCATAGTAATATTGTACAAGTGATAAACATATTGGTTTCGGTGTCGATTAGGATCGAGGTGTAAACAACGGAATCGGTTTCTGCTAAAATAATTTTAAGGACCAACGAAGGCACTGTTATTTGATGCCGACTCATACAAACGTGCGTGCTGTGTCTTATTATTTTGCGTTTTGGCGTCACAGGCTCAGGCACTGATTACGGAGCAGATCAGACAGCCGGACATCTCGCGGTCGATATCTCGTAAGTTAGCGCGCTTACATGCTCTTCAGGCCCCGCTGACCAAAGAGCCAACGTGGCTCTTCGATAACGTTGAAAAGTAAGTTCAATCATAATAAGCGAGCACTATCACTGTTTCCTCTATTCTATTTGTTCCACGATGTATATCTATGTATGTACTGGATTTGAATCGATCTTTATTATGCGATTGTGAAGCACTCATTCGCTAAAACAAAGCCGAAATAGGTAGGTTTCTAAACTACTGTTTAATATGCCATATATTTGCTGCGTTTGGAGTGTAGTTATTACCTGTCTCTCCCTAGATATGTGTACATTATATATATATATATATATATATATATATATATTATAATGCAATGTAGTAAAATGCTATATATATATATATATATATATATATAGCATTTTACTACATTGCAAGCATCTTATATATATATAAGTACGTGCTTATTTTATGATTGTGTACATCGTTCTATATATGTTATGTGGCTATCGCTAATACAGATACCTATTACGCGCCTACATATGCATATATTTATATTTACATTGCTAGAGAAAAGACAGTTCTATTGTTTTAGCGGCATTTTCATTATCTCTATAAGAGACTTTTGTGTGCCATAAGCGTTTTTGTCTGTTTCGTTTTCTGATGTTGCGCGTGTATTTGACTTTTGTTGTTATTTGGGATAAGAATAGATGCTGATTCTGCATATCGATCAATCAAGATCATTTTTTATCGCGAGGATTATGATTGTATTAGAATCGAAGTAGAAAAACAATAGTATTGGGGCCGTTCATTCATTTATCAATCAATATTTAGTTATACATATATATATATGGCAAAATGTCTATACGAAATAACGGACCACTAGCTAGGGTTAGGTTAGGCGTTGACTTTGATTGTTGCTAGTGTTGGCTTGTGCTAGGGCTGCTTGGGAGTGCTCCCCCCGAACACAAAACGACGAAAACACAATCGCGTTTTCAAGCCTCGAGCCTGAGACAAACGTTACAACTCCATCAGCAGCATCAACATTCTGATGACCCACGATGGTCGTTAGTCCGTTCGCCTGAGACGTTCGGATCAGAGACAACAACCGACCATCACTGACTGTTAGGAGTCTCTCAGCTTCGATGAGTCCCGGAGCTCTGTTAAATGCAGAGCTTCGATCTGACAACAAGCTGTCAAATGGCGACTATGGGATGGCATGCTTGCGAACTTCAGAGAACCTAACGGTCAGTGACCAGTGGCCTCCCTCGACTCTTTTGGAAGGCCGTCGGCGGTGGCTCATTAGGCCACACTTCGACCTCTGCCCCTCGACCCGCCGAGACTACCCACATCCCGGTTCAGGTCTAATATCGGTTTCATCTCAACAACATTCTTCTGTCGTGTATTTAATGCGAAGTATAGGGACTATATAGTCATACAACATGTCACTGCTGATACTGGTGCCACTTTTATTGTGCTATGGCGTCTTTCTTTTCGAAAAAAATTAGTACGAATCGACTAGAAGCCAAGTTAAATCAAAATTTTTGCTCTTCTGCTTTATCTAGATATCATTTTCCGTTTTCGTTATGGACTCTGGTTTCGGTAAGTTGTTAATAGAAATTGTCGTTGCTTTATAAAATCTCGTAGCAAAAAACCCATCGGTGGCATCGTTAACGCAGAAAAGTATGATGATGAGTTAGGTTAACATGGTATAGTGTCGATAGTAATACCGGACGTAAAACGTTTAGCTTAGGTATGCACAGATAAATAGATGGATAGAGAGATAGATAGGGCTTGCATAATAACAATTAGATATGAACAGGCTTAAGTTGGAAATAGAGAAATTTACGTTTGATGTAACTCTGAAAACATCGTGCCGGCCATAAATCAAAAGTAATAGTGATCATTCATATTACTTGTACTGCTGAATTTGCCAAAAACTATACGAAACTTTTTCCGTAAAGAAACCGAAACCAAATGTTTGTAACGAACTAATTCTCTATGCCGACGTTTTTTTTAGAAACGACGATTATGTTCTGATAGTCATTAGCGCCTATTATTAAACGAATAACATTAGAAAATGTATACTTAGGTAAAATGTTCTTAGGAGCTCCTAGCCATTGTTCCTGCCTACTGAACTAACGCATGTAAATACAAATATCGAGCAATACTAAGAACGACAGATACGATTCTGCGAGCACAAAGAGCCGACAAAGTTTCATTCTACCTCTGCGCAGAAATAATCGTACAGACGGATATCCCAAAGCCGAAACTTGGACGCTCTTTCCTCAGCTCCCTCTCCTATGATTAATTCTTAGTTTACCTTTATTACTCCAAAAAATGTATGTTTGACTGTGTATGCGTATAAGCCTTACACGATCGTGCCTGTTTTGGTCTTACTCTTTGTTGTAAGAAGAGTCCGATTCGATTAATTGATGTCTAATGAACTGCGCACGCGTCCAAAACCACAGAGAAGAGAGACAGAACGAGAGGGAGAGGGAGAAAGAGAGGGAGAGAGCGAAAGAAAGCTCTGAGAGAGAGAGAGAGTAAGCTTGAGGGCGCGTGCGACCAAAACGTCGCGCCATTGTGACGTCACATTGGATCTTGACTTGGCCGCCGATCGGCCTTATTTAGCTCTGTACGATCGGGTCGCTACTTGAGAGAGCGATCTTGAAGTTTAGCTCTGTTGCTGAAGGATAGGACCCTGCAATGAGAGGCCTTACTAATAGCAACAAGAGCTCTATCAAAACAACAACAACAGCAACAAGAGGCCGGTATCTGGAGAACGTGGAAACTCACCTCTCTGTGCGAAGTTTGCTATGACATTTAAATCGACAAGAAGCGTGATGGAACCATGTCCTGGGTGTCTGGTCACGGATCTCGGGTCGATCAACACATTTTGTAGAGATATCAGCGATAATCAAAGCGCCTAGTTAATTTGATCTGTTCTATACACAAATCAATAGATCTAATAAAAGTTTTCGACTATTTGTTTCATATGTGCTAAATATTATAGCTAAATAGAAATCGGTCGCTTAAAAGAACGATAGCTATTTTTGCAACTGAGCACTTAAGAAATTATGCGACGCGTAAATATATGGAACATGTACTTGAATTGTCTGTATGTAACGTACTAACGGTTACGAAACGACGGTATAGGTGGCTAGAGGTGCGTAAAGCAATCTCAGTGGACAACATCCGAAAGGAGGTCTTACCGTACGCCAAAATGCTTATGGAGTTCGACTACCGCCAGGAGATGGCCTGGTTACGCGAGGTGTTTAAGAAAGCTCAATCGCCTATCATGTTCTGCCATAACGATCTTCAAGAAGGTATTACTTACGTGTATTTGTCTTATGTTTGTATTCTACGTACGATGTCGGGTATGCAAATGCAAAAAGGCTCTTTGAATTACCAGCTTGTAGCGGTAGTCAATGCTTATTTACTGCATTGTTGTAGTTTTATAAAATGTACGTATTTTGGCGATCTTAGCATCCTTTGATGCATCTGCGCATTAGTCTGTATATCTCGTCATCTATTACGTCAACGATAACGACAACTGGCCATGCACAACAACAGCTTTTTTTTGTTCATACACATACATATATCATGCGGTGCTTTTATATTGACCGATTTTGGATTTTCTAGTATTAGCTCACTTCAGACGACACGCTATGCTATGTTAACAGATCTACCTCTAGAAATTCTTATCTATAGCGAGGGAGTCTATCATAGGCATCACGGTACTGCGTGGATAACTTGAGTTCTACTTGATATTCTTGCCGTTACGTATACTATTGCGGCGGTTGCATCGGTATAGTAAATCACTTGATTTCTCGTAATGGCGCATTTGTATGTACGTGCTCGCGTGCTTTAATTGTATTGCCGTTGCGTGGATACAAGGACAGTGTTAATGCGTGACACAGCAGGCGTGACAACCAGTTCTATTGGAAAGTACAAAGTCGGCTTCCCTTTTGTGGTCTGTTTTAAGCAATCATCTTGATGAGAAATCTGTATGATGAAGAGCTGCGGTATAATCAGCACGTGGCACGTGGTTTTCGCATCTTCAACGTAGATACTATTCTAAAGAAATATTTCCTTTTCTTTTTTTAGGCAATATCCTTCATATGCAAGCGAACGATGAAAGTTCGCTTGATGAGAATCTTGTGTTCATAGATTTTGAGTATTGCGCGTATAATTATCGCGGGTTCGACATTGCCAATCACTTCTGCGAGTGGGCTTATGACTACAGTTATCCGGAATACCCGCTGTTCAAAGAAACTATCGAGAACTATCCTAGCGAGGATCAAAGGGTAAATATAACTAGCGATTCCTTTTTTTTACTTTTTGTTTATAGGTAATTTGAAGGTTCATTTGTAATATCGACAAATTAATGATAACGATTTGTGAAGATGACCATCTTAGCTACTATGCATACGTCGTTTTCTATGTTTAGTCGTGTAACGTTGTTAACGACATCTTTTTAGCGTGCTTTCCTGGAGGAATATCTGGCTGCACTCAAAAGTACATCAGTTCACCGAGACATTGATCCAAAAGTAAACACGGTTGAACATCTCCTGATGGAGGCTGAGACCTTCACAATGGCGTCTCACATTTTCTGGAGTTTGTGGGCCCTTAATTCAGCACATTCGTCAAAGATCAACTTTGGGTATTGGGAGTACGGTGCTGCCCGCCTGACTCGGTAAGCACAACCCAGTAGTTTCGTATGCATATGGAAAACAGCTACGACACACTAGATGTTTTCTTACATTCATTGATACATCACTTAGTCATAACGAGTAACCTGTACTCTTATTATAAAGGTAATAATAAAGATAAGGTAATCATGTAATTATAACTAGCATTTCTGTGTACTCGTTGCAGGTACCTTGAACTAAAAGATCGTTTGAGAGAGTACTTTGAACTCGGCAATTAAGATTATCCGCACATAATTGTTCGAACTGCTACATACCAACATCGAGCGTCGCAGCCCAAGGGCAACAAGCATTAGGTTTACCGAAGAGCCTGGCGGATAAATTTAAGCGTCGAGTCAGTAAGCAAAGAATTTACCCTTAGCTAAGTTGGATCGCTAGCATGGACGTACTGTGCAACCCTCTAGCCTTTGTTTAGCAAGACTTGCGTGTAGTGGAAACTGGTCCTGTTGTCCGTGGCAGAACACTTTTGGGTACGAAAACCTGCATACTCGAGCGTCAAACGACGTCCGGAATAGGGTTGTAAGGTCAATTTAGATAATAAAGAGGGCAACGTTAGATGATACGATGAAAGGTCCGCCTTGTATGAGGCATGGTGCGTGCAGAAATTATTGCCGGGGCATGCGTTTCATACGCAGCTTAAAGCATTGATCTCTGCGGGGACGATGACTTCAGTCATCGGATCAACTAACATTGTAATGGTCAGTGGAAACACCATATGCAAGATTTCTCGGGTGAATTCTCAACGTAAAGAAGGAAGTAGTCTGTCGTGCGCAGATCGCATGTAGATAAAATGAAATCCTCGAGGCAAACCATCACTGAACTGTTCTATCCATGGTTGTATTTGCTTACCCGACTGGGCCGGTTAAGAAAGTTAATGAAGGTGGCGAAGCAACAACCCGATAGTAGCGTGTATCCGGTAAGGGCAGGCACTAAGAAACAAAAGTAGATATCTACCATAGGAGAATGTAAGGGGACGGTTCAAACATGAGAAAATACACGGCAGACAAAGCGTATATATTTTATTTTATATGACATTTAGATGCAATACTCCGAAAGCGTCATGACTGAACATGATCGACCTACCGTTCTCCTTGTTTGCCAGAAGCGATATTGTCTGAATAGTCGGTTTTGTGTCCTTCGAATTATACGCCCCTGGACCCGGCGTTGTAACGATTTGTGTTACGTGGTGTTTTACTGAATATTTTTACGACAGAAATATGCATCCTTGTTCATTACGATTACATCAATATGAGGTGCCGCAGAAACTATTTCCAAAAACTTTTTCTATATAATCATCAATGGTTACAAGTTCGGATCAGCCGTTATCCTAGTGTGCTTCTCTGGTTTATGTACTGAGTAATCAAGACCAACCCCATCTGCTGAGTAAGTCAAGTAACTGTGATTATTTGGGATAATTAATGAATCATCCGACATTGTTTTGATCCTAAAATGTTAAGTGACTCGACGTTACACCTTAAGCCTGAGATACTTGATGAGCGGTAACCCTGAAGCGGTCTTAACCACGCATAGCAAAGATGAGATCATATTTTCGTGATAAAAATTTCTTAATCATCTGGTTCACTGAGTTCGATAATAACACCAAGTTTTTCAAACTGGTAACTATAGTATGTCAAACGATACACCTGCAATATTATACTACGGGAAACATATTATTAATAGCATGAATCGAGCAAAGAAAAACATTATAACAATAGATTTTGTTGATTCCCTAATACCAAAGTGAACTTTTGCGTTTATATAATTAGCACTGAACGTAAAAATGACTTGGCAACTACATATATATATACTGCTATTAGTTGCCATCTTTTTACGTTCAGTGTTGTATCTGGTGACCTGTCCTAAGGACTTCGTGGCAATGGTGTATGATACGAATTAGTGAGGAAATATCTGCAAACAAGGGAATGAGATGGAGCGACAGACGTGTTAAATTTAAAGAAAGTTAGTGGGACGCTTCATCCTTGACGTACCCATATACAAAACTTCTGGCGCAGCAAACGCAAAGACTAGCTACAGGTAAATAAAAGTCAGATTGTTATCGAGCTCGTTCGTGCCTACAGGCAGAAACGAAAGGGACGGCCATTGAGCATTCGTGATTTGGTCGACTTGATTGTTACAATGTTTGAGCGCACCGCAGTGTACCACAAAATTTGTTTCCCGGGTGCAATCGTTGCCCCGACGACTACACTTTCCTTGGACCACCACATGTCAGTAAAGATCACGTACAAAATTAATGAAACACACAAATGATGTACTTCTGGTAGCTGCTCTGTGCGAGTATCTCATGCCATACACATTTACAAAATAGTTTAAGTCTATTCAAAGTTTATTTAAATTTACCAAACCAATACGGGAAATCAAATATATAATTAAAGAGCTGTCTTGTAGCAAGAATGAAAAAAAATATAAAATAATCAACAAGAGTAACGAAGTTAACTCATCAAATATAACATTTTTAAGTTGATCAATAACGTATTACATTTTTAAATTCAAGATCCATGTTTATCTATTTTATTTCAATTTCAGAAATTTTTTTCGTATCTTCGACAACTCTTAAGGGTCAAAAAGATCTTCAGGTAAAAAAGTATTAATTGTCATCTAATGTTCAGGATTGTTCATTTGTTTATATGGCGGCGCTAGTGTACACGCAAAGAGAGAAATACTATTCTTGTCAACGATGATTGATAATGGCGGGAAATGGATAGTTTCATGTAATATGACTGTTCCACCTGGGCGTATGTGACACTGTGTATACTAGAAAAAAATGCATAAATGCAGAGCAAAAAGGCTCAGGAACGACTGGTGTACATTCAACAAATGAATAAACATCACAGAGGCATAGGAAAACACGTCTAGACGGCACATTTGGATCCCAGGGCGTGGGGCCTGCTTAGAACTCTTGGGGCGATAATCTTCCATCGTAATACAAAGCTAATAATAGTAGAAGTGATGCTTCGAATGTATTGTTGGTTGTGCTACTATTGACATTGTGCAACTAAGGGTGATATATTTTAATTAGCAATATATATTTAAATTGATCGACGGATGTATATAACAGTGGTTTGTAAAC
>NW_019214323.1:134444-176792 GCF_002532875.2 Varroa jacobsoni
TATATATATGACGCGTATTTTATATATAAGACGAGTACTTAAAATACGCTAGTGAAAATAATTTGACTTGGCAAAATCACAGGCTTTTCTTTTCTGCTAGTAAGACTTTTATTATATTATAATGATCGATCTTTGATCTAAGGATTTCTAAATATATATATATATATATATATATATATTAATGAAAAGTAAAAAAATAACCAAATTGTAGCAATCAAAGGGACGAACAATACATTTACGAGTTACTCGAGAAAATCGGATTCGAATTGTTATGAACAATGAAAGATTCCTAGCCCCTTGGAGGTTCTTTTAAATTTGTCTTTGTAATATCACGTAGTGGCCGAGTAAATTGTCGGTTATTATCGATGCACAATCTCTGTGTCGTTATAGCTAACCAAACGACAGGTGGGGGCAGTCTTTTATTTAACCGTTTACTATGTTTCAGTTCAATCCCAGTAACTGTTGGCAAAATGGTAATCAAACGCGTTCAGCACACACACATATTCACTTAGCAGAATGAGCTTTGACGCATTACGCAGTATTGTATTCTACTTATTTACATAGAATAGGAACATTCTCCAGTTCCCCGTAATTAACTTTAACTATCGACAAACTTGCTGCAGTCGTATAGACTCCGGCAAGGCTAGCCGACAACAACGTTAACTAATGACGACAAACAGAAAACGGTGTGAACTCATGGCGGCTTTCGCTAAATTTTACTTTGTCCGGTTCGTACTAATCATCTTGAAAAAAAACCGCGTAAAAAAGATACTAAGACGTCAATATGGGCCGAAGAGTAGGAAAGCGTTCTACGATTCCGGCCTACAATTCGCAGGTGCATGCCGTAATGGCGGCAACTGGCGGTGTTTTTGTCCTTATTATTGACGTGACAATAAGCATATCCATATACACAAATAATGCATAGATAATTGCGGAACGGCGTAACAATATGAGAATGTACTGACTGTAGGTCTGCATAAATTAAGAAAACTGTTTTTACGACAGTTGCAGCCCCTATCGCCATAACTCCGGGGCAATAAGTTTTTCCGGTCGAGACACACATACGCATGATACGACACAATCGTGCGGATGGACATAATTCAAACCTGTCTCCAGTCGCTGCTAGTGGCTGTAGCCCTTGCCGTTATGTGATGACCGCTGCGATCTGTTTTTTTTCTAATATGCTTTTTGTTTTTACCAGGCTTGGGAACGGGGATGATTACTTTTGCTGAGCTTGAGTACAGTTAGTTAGGGCTCACTGTTGTCGTAAAGCCATGGGATCAATAAGTTTTCTAGTTTCTTTGTTCTAGTCTGTTCGTTAACGGCACCGAATTATTGCAGGTCGCGAATAGCCGATCACAGCAGCACCAGCATGTATGCAGTATCCCTGTGGAATTTCCGGTGTACCGAAGCTTAAAGACCAGTTTTATCTCGTTCACAGGCAATATTGAATAAAGGATTGAGATACAAAGGCAAAATTACTGGAAAAAATTAGCATTCCTTTTATGGTACCTTGCTGAGAGTGTACGAGAGTGAAAATCATAAGTTATGGTATGCTAAAGAAGTCCTATAGAATCGTAACGGAGTAAATGGCAATAAAAGTAAAGGGAATGGGGGAGGGGGGAGGGGGCGGCCGGTTCCTGTAATGTAACAACAGGATCTAGCGTCCTACATTTAGATGTATCCAGGAGAAAAATTTAGACGGTGGAAAATGAACACAACTATCAATTACTGAGACTAGACAAGCATCAACGTAGCAAGATTTAGCTACCTGATGATTACAAAGAAGGAAGTACACATATATATGTACATGGAAAACAAGCACGAACGAACGTGCCGATAACCGGAAAAATATCCTCGACTTAAACAGGCGAACCTAGACCCTACGAAACTTGCGTGCCCTGGGGTCTCTCTCCTTACCGAAATTAGCTCATTATATTTACTTCAAGTAGCCATCATGTACTTGTGTGTGTGGCTTTTTGCCGACTATCTATCAATCATCTGTTAATAACAATTTGGTTGCCGCATTGTTGAAGATGTACCAATTATCTTCAAACACTATTTACGCCCATATACCTATACATACACTTGGTTTATGTATATTTAACTGATTATATAAAATACTGTAATGAACGGAGGATATGCCCCTATGCATAGCTTTGTCTTACGGCCGGCTCCTCTTAGGCGTAGTATATTGCTTTCTATTATGATAATTATTATTTTAAATTACATTATTAAATCGTTGTTGATTATGTTTCGATGTTAAATGTTTTCTATATAACATGCACCCTCTCAAATTGATTCAGCTGCGTGACCGCATCAATCGCGGGAAAATTCATCCTCCAATGTATTCCAGCTTGGCATGCCCGGGCCACCAAATTTGATTATTTCAGCGTAGATTTCCTGTTCCATTCTAATTAAATAAGTTTAATGCATTTTAGAACTTTTTCTATTCAATATTCCCTATGACGATGATTCGGAATACAAGCGCTGTAAACCTTCGTTCCGCTTACAGTACTCGCATCATTGCCCCATTCATGTCTTTAATATTTTTCTCCTTGACGTAGAATAAAGGACTGGCATGCTTTTAATGGCGAAAGTCTTCCTTCAAAAAAAAAGCTGCTTCTTAAGGGTTGTTTTGTTATCATCGCTGCTTGTTTTTTTAAATATACGTATATTTTATCTAAAACGGATGATTTTAGCTGATGATATATGGTAAGTACGTAGATCAAGTGAAGCGGGTAGTGCCGCTGCTGCAATGAAGCGCATTTAAATAGATCCGACGACTATTATGATAATGGCTTGATCGCATAAATGGTCAGATGAGATTAAACAAAATACGCGCATACAAAATATGGCGCAACGTACGTGTTCGGAATAGACAGATTGCAAAGATAACATTAGATATTAGAAGCTGACAAGACCGACTAATAATCATTGGATAACTTATAGCAGTAATAGTATTGATGACGTTAAAATGTACACTGTGTTCATGTAAGTCTCGCTCATAGTTTTCGTGCGTTAAAACTTCACCCTTTGTTTGTTTGTTTGTTGATAGTCTAAAAAGAAATGCCGTGCGACATGATCCCGTATAGAATTATAACACGGTCGACCAGAATTTTTCCAATTATTTAAACAACGAGTACTTGGATGGGGCAACAGGAAGGACGAATCCAATTGACTACGAGATTGCGTCGGATTGCACTTGTAAATAACATTAGCGATAAAAAAGCGGTCGCTATGTCGCTGCATCTACGAATACTAATAACAGGAAGAATTTCGAAATCGATAAATAGAAAATAATTTCAAATATCTAATCGAAAGCAAAATGTCGAAAGAGGTTATTATTATCAATTAGATAGCAGATAACTGCAAAGCACAGAATAAATAAAATGCGAGATGCTATTCGGAATTGCTCGGTTTCTTTATTATGCGGTTTAGTATATAGTATAATTTGGTTATAATTTGCAGCTGTATTAGGTAGGAACGAATGATGATATAGTGGACTAGATAGACATATATTAGGGATTAATTATTAGGGAAGAATATATGTACATCACGGTATCAAGAGATATTTACTCACGTTGAATATTAGCGGGTGTAATGATGTCGTATGGCTGTAGCCCTTGAGAAGGACGATGGCATCGTATAATTAGTCAAGTATACAGGGATTTCAGGTGATCAAAAAATGTAACAACGCAATTTCTCTGCAATTTTATTGCTCGAAAGCACTGCTTCCGTGAAATAATGTAAACGTGTCAGTTCTTTACGAAGCAGGCTAACGAAGGACAAAAGGCTTTCATCATAGTCCACTGGTCGAGCTGAATCAGTTTGGCACACTAATAATAGAATACGAGCATGCGTTCCTCCATAGTTACTACAAAACAGAGCTACGTAACATCTGTGGCCAGACGTTTTATAAATACACACTGTTTTTATTATGCGTATCCCCGCCAGTATTCGGTAGTCAGATGGGTATTTCGCATCTCATTGAATGCAGTCTTTTTGTTCTGCTCCATCAGACCAATTTAGAAAAGAATCTACAACAGAAGTTAGCCTAGAATAATTCATTGTCCAGACTTCTTGCAGCCTGTTCGTAGGTACATTGGCAGGGACTCCAGAATTACCGCGCCCATTTTTTCCTACTGCGTAACTAAGTATCATGTACATTCCGTGATTTCTATCTAAAACCATGTAAGGACAAAGGTCGTATTAAGTTTAATGGCGTGCATAGCTTGTAGCGACACATGGTGCCATTCTTTAGTTGACTACTTCGTGCATTCACCAAAAGGCTCTACCTGACAACGGAATCATTTTATAATTGGAGCTAGCTTTGTCAACGACACATCATCTTTGCGTAAATACGTAACGTGGTCTTGAAGACCTACTCGAATTGTTATTCGCTTTCTGTGCAATAACGCAATATACTAGACTTACCGTATCATCGACACTGCAAACAATTGCTTTAAATGAGGATCGTTTTCGGATCTTGTCAAACGTGACTGTCGACTGTGGGTTGCTATTCTTTTAAACTCTTTCCTTTTGTTCTGGTTTACGTATCGATGTACACAGAGGTCGCGTATTTGGTGTAGAACGAAAGGCCGTTAGACTGAAATAGTTCGCCCACTGATCGTAGTTACTCTGACCTCCGCGACGTTTAATTCGTGCTTGCTCGACATGGGCCATCGGATAATGATCCCGTACTCGTCCGAGATCCGCCAGATGGCGCCTGTGCGTCCTCAGAAGCTATCGGATCAGTCTGTTCCTCTAGCACCCTGCGCGGCGCGAGCGCTGCTAAGGTTTTGAGAGCTCACAGTGTACCTCGCTATTAGCAGTTGCCTTGGTAGGAGTAGCAGAAGTATTCTTCCTTCGGCTGGGCCTGAACTCGGCTGAGAAAGGAGCGTCAGCCGGATAGGAACTCCGTGGCCAAGCTGATTGTCTTCCGCGTTCGTCGTCAGAGTTTTCCGAGAGAGAGCTGTCACTTATCCCTGCAGTGTCACAACATCAGTACACGATAAAAATATGGCGGCCTCCGCCCTGCTGTAAGTGTAAAAGCATCAATGATCGCTTCTGTTTGACCTGTATAACACACAACGTGTAACGAATGACGGCTTATGAAATGGCTGTGTTTTGGTGAGAAGAGGATCTATATAACGAAACAGTCATGTCGAAACAATTTTCTGCATATTGGAACTGCAAAAATCAGTGGCTAAATAGATGAAGGAATTGCGCAATCGAATGTTTTGAGTGAGGTCGTGTTTTCGTTTACACACGATATAGTTCTTGACCGAACAAGTGGCGAGATGCAGGTGCGTTTAGCGAAAGCGCTGCTTTCTTGAGCGCTTTCTATTTCGTGAGATCTGCACATGGCAATAAAGTAGGCAGAAACTCAAAAGTAAACTAATTTGCCAGACCCACCGGTCACTTTTAAAAAGTTGTGGGCGAGCCGTTGTGTCAAAACCAAATACTCTAGTTAATAGACTGGCCTCTATTTTTACCTATTCAGTGAGAAAGCATGCCTGGCTACCGACAACATCTTCATTGACGCTCCTGTGTCATGTTTGGTAGACGGACTCGATATAGTTAGCATTTAAACTTAGATTTCTTCATGCTACCCTGGCTATGTGAAGGGACGATAGCTTTTCAATAAACGGTTATGTACAGTAAGAATCTACGGCCCGGTAGCAGTTTAGTGGGCGACGTACTTGCATGCTACCAATCTTAGGGGCACATTGTGGTCCAGTTTCGAACCCGGGCATAGACAGACGTCGTCTTGTGTTGGGAGTCTGTCGTCTAGTGAAATGCCTAACAGCGATACCGAATTTTAAGTTTGACAGAAAATATGTGGTTGTTAGGAGAACTACCTTGATTTTGCTTCAACTGAAGTAGGATTATGTTAATGAACAAGTTCCGAATGTATTGATTATGTTTGTCGATGTATTTCGTAAATAAGCAATTGGGCTCATTTTAGTTATGACCACAAAAACTACTACTCGAGTCTGACCCATAATTCGTAAGCGGTTTTTGAAGTCATTACCCCAACTTCGAAGTTCTACTTAGCCAAAGGGACGCTAAACAAAGGTGGCAAATTATTTTTGCCACGTCATTGAACAACTATAAATATTTGGTCATATGATGTCTCAAAAGCTTCCAGGCGGTTGTGTCGGACTATGTGGCTCGGTGGAGAGATCCGAAATCTGTCTGATAAAACCCGCTGGCACGATTTTTCTTATGAGTGAAACACATGTTGGAAGGTATCATCCCTTCTTGAACTAAGTGGCTTTCGGCTATTTTCACTAGATTTCGTATTTAAAGCTACCGCAGCTACAACTACATCATAACGGTTTGGCCGACGAAAATTGCAGTGGTGGCTTTTTAAAAATATTCCTATTTGTAAATAGTATTGGCTATCAAGCTGAGCCGGCGTTCCGCTAGGTGCTTAAAGAGCTGTACTCAAAACACCGATCTGGCTCAGACTCGATTCCTCGGCATCACTGTTGTGCGTTTGATGAGGAACTATAATTAGCGAGAGCAGTCACTAAATAGTCAATCGTATCGATCATATGAAGAAAGAGAGACACTAAATTTTTGCTTTTGTAGAAACGCTTCTTTATGAACCTAACGCTACTACGTTCGTACAATTGATACAAACATATTCGGATATAATTTCGTATGTGCTAGAAATGCTAAAGCACTGTACACTTCGGATACGAATCGCCTCTATTGGTCTCTTGATCCATTCCTGATTGAATGGATATATCGGTCAGATGACACTTCAGATTGCCTTGCTGAGGAACAAGGCGCACGGACTAGTTTTGAGGCAGCCAATAAGCCAAGATATTTACTTGCAGTAGATATTTATTTTATTAACTGGTTGACTAAAACGAGCTCAAGGCATTGCTGGTATCCGTTATTAATCACGACTGCATTTTACAACTAAGACCGGCTTTTGTGAACGCGTCAGTGTATAATTCCCCATTGAGTTTTTTCTAGTTTTCTAGTTACATCTGTGCATAGGGTAAGTAAGAACGCGTTCTTGTTATCCGCATCAGACGTGACAGCAGATATAAGATCATCACATAAGCTTTATTCAGAAGACGTTCTTTGATGCCCGCGATGATCAGTGACAACAACTATTGTCTCCATGTTCAATGGCGGCAATGTTAATGTCGCCATCGAATTTTTAGTTTAGATTTTTGTCTGATTTCCAGCGTCGTCTGAACTACAGCGAGCAGAAATAGGACATTTCGAAGCGAAAAGCGCCCTGTAGCATATCGTACGTTATTTATGCAACGAACTGTGCCTCCATCCGGGTGAAAGCTTCGCCGCAACAGCTTGCCGATCGTACTAATACGACCTTTCGTGGTAGTATCGGGCATCATCAGCGAACCGTTGTAAGCCGCTCTAAGCTTTTCGCTCCGAGAAATGTTATGTGACGGACATAGGCAAGCAAGAATATTCAGAGTTGCAGAATTGCAGTTGACTAGACGTTTAGATTTCGTCTCTGATGCTACGCCGACTCATGGAGTAGTCCTTTGAACAAAAACAAAAGATTAGGCTAGTTCAAGAAACTCAGCCTCACTCAACCCAAAACGTCTTCGGTCTGCTTTGGTAAATGGAGTAATGCCGTTGGCAACAATAGCCTTCTGAATTAACAGTGCGTTGAATCCTCAAGGACGGTTCCCCTCTTGGCCATAGCACCAGACTTGCTCTATCGAACATGATCAGCGACGTTATGTAAGTTCGTTCCTTTCAACAAAAATGCTTCCTGTTGTCAATATGAAAAAGAGAAACCTACAAAAGTCATAGCATACAGAAGCAATAGTAACTTAGAATACATAGCAATTAATATTGTCATTACATAAAATGTATCTATTTAAAACAGTATGGAGATAGGGTAAAAACCAATTTCTAACTAACTAAGTAAAAGTGGTTCAATTTAACTTCCATGATTCTATGTACATCCTCAATTTTAGCTACTACGAGCAGCCCAAGATAGCGGTCCTAACACACAAGAAATGCGAAATACGAATAGAGAAGAATAGATTATCTAGCCATATTGTCTATTTCATTTGGGTGTAAACATAAAGGCCAAAAAAAGCAAAATACATAGTTGTACCTTGATCCACCCTGTGTGTTTTTGGTAATGTTGGTTTTTTTCGTCATTAATAACCTTCTGCACAGAATTAAATGGGTGCGTGTCTCTTTCAACCTAGTGGCTCTGCTAAGCCCAGTTGCACCATTGTACGTCATCTGGCTTCTATGGAGAATGATCAGTCTTGTTTTTCCTGCCCACATCTACCAAATAGGTACGGAATGGCATGAAGCTAGATTCAGATAAGTATCAGTTATATTACGGATACCTATAAAACAAACCCATAGTAGACAAATGCGTTGCTCTAAACATAATTTTGTTGAATTTCAGGTGATGATCTCGTGTTCGAATTTTACCAACGTTTCTCGTTGGTACTTACAGAGACTTTTGTACAATTCCAGCTATCCTTATACGGTGATTTTGAGCGCATTATTGACAAAAAGGAACGTTTTCTACTATTAAGCAACCATCAATCGGCGAGTGAGTAAAGTAAATATTGTTACGTGTTTTCTTGAGTTGATATGACCGTTTAATCATCGTTTTCCGCATATATTAAAGTAATTTAACTTTTGAATTAATTTAATTAATTTAAATAATTAAAGTAATTTAAGAAAGTAATTAGAGTCCACTAATCGGTTCAGCCTATTGTGTCCTCCAGCTCGCGCGAAGGATGTATAGTTGTAGATGTAATGATATAAAGCCCCAGCTATTTACAACAGTTTATTACTTAATTCAAATGCGATAGTGTCTTTGAGGTGAAATTCTGTAGGTTTAAGCCCCTCGATCCCTCTTGAGCTCAGCGTCTCAGTGTTTATATAATATCCCTATAATATGTATCTGCTGGGCGCTTTTGCAGGTTTATATATGTATATAGAAACAGACCGGTTTAGCTTTGTCGTTAATTGGCAGAAATAAGCGCTTTACGGTTGGGCGCTTCGACTGTATGTAGCGGCAAATGTATAGATTGATATTCTATATTTCTCGGCCGCACTTATCCAGCGGCATGTATTTGTACCCCAACCGAAGCGCCCAAAACTTCCTCTCGCTCTCTCTAGACCTTTTTGTTCGGCTACGTTTCGAAGCCCACTAATAGATCGCACAACTGCCGATCTTTGGCACAGTCAAGGGTGTCCTATGTAAGCTCCCGGCAAGAGGCCTGGCCACCGAGATCTAGAGACAATCCGAAATACACCGTATTATCCTGATAATGCGCGTAGTGATAACGGCTGTATATCCTCTTTAATATGGTCGGTGCTCGCCCTTCAACGAAATTTTAAATTCTCGCGAACTCTTGCTCAAAAGAATAGAGAAGAGCTTTCCCCCGCAAGCCGGCATACATCGCAGCCGACTACGAACTCACGTGCTCTAACCCATATTTTCCTTGTTCGAAACATAATACGCGGTAATAAGTAGACGTACGGTTCTGCTAACGTTTGGGCGGCCCCAACGACAGGTTCGAAGTACTTGTGACATCTCTGTGAGTAAACATTTACTATACAGGCACCGCACCGTTTCCGGACTGCGTGAAAACGTTGATGATAATCACACAAACCCTAGAAGACTCGCCACGGGATGTCATCTCAAACTTATAAACAGGTAGTGGTTTGAGTTCGGCTCAACATGCTTAAGCTCGTTCCATCGTAGTATCCACTTATCTCAGCCTAAGAACTTCCGTGGATTGGACACATTTATTTGTAGTGTTTCCGTTGCCTGTAGGAATGATAGTTTCACACAAGAGTTGACTGAGAGCACGGACGTCCCCAAAACGTATGTTGAGGCATACACAAGAATCGTACGGCCGAGGGCTCGAAAAATAAGCCCCAGGCATCTCCGTCGATATCGCTATGAATGGAACAAGAATTGCGCAAATAAGTAATTGGCTCTAATAGTTATGTATAACTATTAGACATATATATATATATATATATATATATATATCTAATAGTTATACATACAAAGTTACCGGTATCTTTATCTAACATGAACTACAATATGGACGCATGACGTCTTTCGGTATTTTGTTGGTTGCCCAGAATTCATCAATTTACTATCAAAAAGAATAATAAAGACAACACGAGCGATTGTAATAGATTGTTGTCATCGAAACCACATGTTACAGCTGACTGGATCGTTGGCAACTGCATCACGGAACGCCTAGGCCGCCTTGGTCAACTTCGGTATTTTATGAAAGACGTTCTTCAAATTATTCCGCTATACGGTTTCTACTTTCACCATCATGGATGCATCTACGTAAACCGTAAACAATGTAATTTTGAAAAGATGCGCCGTACTTTGCTTTACCTGCAAAACAAACAAATTCCGGCAAGTATTCAGGATGTTTATTTTGTGTACATCAATGCCAGGTTGGTGGTATTTCAACAGGAAGTTGTAGCTTTAAGTGTTTTACATATCGTGCTAGATTGTTTCTTTGTGTCCTTCGACACTTTGCGGTTTAAAACCTTTTAATAAGCAAAAAAAGTTTATGACTTTAGGTTTCACTGATAAATTGGTTCCATAAACGTAAAATCATTGCATATGTTTTCAATTTATTTCAGTCGATTGTGGTGATATTTCCTGAAGGAACTCGATACCAAGCAGATAGGCTTATTGAAAGCCACGAGTTTGCTGAAAAAAATGGGTTGCGCAAGGTGAGACGTCGGAGTTCGGCATTATTATTTAGGAGGGAATAATTCCTGTTTTTTTTCGAATCGAAGGATAATGACTATATATATATATTTGTCTGTCGCTGTTTAGTGGGTTGAAAAACGAGAACAACTTTTGAACCGATATTTAATGTATGTTTGATGTACTCTCGTTCATTGCTATCACATCAAAAACAGCGCTCTGTGACTTTCTCAACAGGTATATGCTTGTGTTTTACATTATTATGTTTAATCTCGTTATCGATGTTTTGGGCGAATTCATAATACGGTAAGTTACGTCAGCCGTTGGCCTCTTTAAGTCACGGCAGCAACTGAATTTTGCAGATTTAAAAAGGATGAGGGCTAAACCAGTGTTCGGCTTTATTTTGTCTCTATGCACAACATCTTGTCATTGAATGACCACGTTATGCCACATACACCAATGACGTATTTCCGGATTCAAGGTTTTGGGTAGCATTGACCGTTTCCTTTTAGCGCACTATCTTGTAATAACAGATGACCCTGCTGTCTACAATGAGCAGAAGCATCAGCTTAAACCCTGTTTATTGCTTTCTCGCCTGATCCTTCTCTGACCACAAACTGACTCTTCTTTCGTCGACCCCGCTTCAAATAGAAAAAGAATTGATATAAATGCTTATCAAATCATAGAATTATTCAAAGTTCCATCTCCTGATTATCTTTGGACAAGGACACATATACAGGATGAGATACATCCTAAACTTTCTTGGAGAGCATTCTTGGATCGTTTTTATTAAACTCTACTCATAAAGAGCCATAATTGTCATTTATACGCAAAAAATTTTTTCATTGGCATTATTAGTTTATTGTTTCGGAGTTCCATGGGAACTTCCAACTTCGATGTGCGAGAAATATGTATGGTGACGTTGCTGGTACTGCAATCTGCGTCATTAGACACATAAACTAGGTACAATACGGAATGCTTGCCAGCATACAGGCTTCTACCAAATGACAGGATCCTCTGAATTCAAACACAATCTACTCACAGTCAGTTTCTTCATCATGCAGTTAAACCATGTACGGTACCCTCGTACACGGGGCCTTGGGATGACTATATGCTATTTGCGACCAAACATTGATGCGATCTACGACGTCACCATAATTTACGGGGGCACAAAGGATGGCAACCGAAGATTGTCTGCTCCATCGCTAATCGGTATAAAATAAAAGTATATGTATTTATCTTGTAAATGAATACTATCTAACCCTTGTAGTCAGCCCAAGACAAGTGACAACACTGATCCGGTCGAGTCAAAAAATTATGCAGCCACCCTGAACATTTTTGCCTTGTAATTGCTTTCCAGTGGGTGGCAGTGAAATAAGAATTGCATTAAGTATCTGTAAATATATCTCTTATTAACTTGTTGATTATATCTAGTGCACTGTGATCTACATCTCTACCTCATCCGTTTGTTCCGCATGGAGATATAGTTCACCCTTCGACTCCATTTCAACAAGTGCTATTTTGATAGCCTATGATTAATTACCATAGAGAATTTCTCTATTGACTGCTGACACAAAAAACGTGTGAGCAATATGATAACATTCGTTTACTTTACTACACAGATGTGTTCACTGGGCGGTGTCGCTCTGTACACGCCTATTTGGAGCGGATACCGATCGAGAACGTACCCGAAGACGAGCAGAAAATTAGAGATTTCCTTTTCACCCAGTTCAACAAAAAGGAAGAGTTCGTATTTGTTAAGATTACGTTACACACATGAATGACTTGATTGAATAATGGGCAATAAAAAGACTGTTCTTAGAGAATTCCATAGAAAAAAAAAGCTACTAGACAAAGTAAAATCTGTTCATAATAATATAACAATAACCAAATAATTATTCTCCAATGGTTAATCAGTGTACTTGCGTCAGGCTATATAAAAGCTCCATAGCTAGCTTAAGCATTTGTTTGTTATATACATAATCGTATCTTTGCGCTGTACGTTTTCCTCTCCAGCCTTCTGTCGCGCTATTATGACAATCGTGATGCCAACCCCGCAAATGACTGTCAACCATTTCCCGGGCCAGCACTGCGGCGAGATCTCAGCCAATTCCGCCAGTCAATAGCGCTCATACTGATGTTTCTATTCTCGACGTTTTCCATCTTCACCGGGTCCGGACTCTCAATGACCTTTCATGTGTGGATCGTCGGTACGCTGTTTGGCTACGTATGGCTATTCATTGGCTCAGTAGCGTAAAGAGGTTCGTTGGACCGGGCGGTCTGACGCGTAACAAACTTAGCCCAAAACGCAACTCAATACGTAAGTCATGAAGAATGCAATAGAAACAGGACGTCCTCTAAATAAAAGTAAACGAAAAATCAATGGCTAAAAATTTTGCTGGAAAAGCCATAAACAAGTTATGATCGCTGTATAAGAGGCAGTGCTAACGTTCAGAATGTTCCGTCAGACAAACCTTTCTAGGCTGTTCATTACGGTGGGCATTCGCTTATCGGAAATTTCTGGTGAGAAAAAAAGCCACTTTTTCCTGGAACGAACTTACAAACTCGCTATAGCGGAAGCACTGTATTCTCTTCGAAAGGTCACCCATTTCAAGAGGGATGAACCTGGACTATGATTAAAAACATCCTGCCCAAAGAAAGAAGTCGACGCTCCACACTATAGCTAGTTTCGATGCAGCTTCGAAAAAAATTAGGAAAAATTTTCTTCACTTATATTAATAAGGAATTAATAAGGATTAGCTTTCAGAGGTTCCTAAAGTAAAAAAAAAAGTAAGGAAGTAGTTGTCTTTAGAAAACAACAAACAAACAGGTGGTTCCATCGGTCACGATCCGACGTGGCACTCATATCGCTGCTAAGTAAGGCTATGCGAGTTTTATAGCTTATTATCTAGGCTTCGGTATCGTTATTGGGCGCGATCATTATTCTCCACGTCATTGACTTTAACACGTTCGTTGAGGCTGCTGACACAAAGATTAGCGCAACACTTATCGTAGCTACGAAAACAGAAAAGGCCTGCTCGAAGTTGTCAAGGCGGGTCTAGTACAACAACGTCGTTTCTGGCTTGGTCCTTCAAAGTTCTAGCCACTGTTTAGACAGTTCATCCACACATCGTTCGTCCGCTTTTCGAAAACGGCATAATACACCTCCATTGGAAATGTCAAACAAGAATTGTCAGTACGACTACCTGACACCCCAACCCTAGTGTCAACTACGACAATAGTTGAATTAAAGTTAACGAACGTTTCAAAGCGAAGTAAAAATGATAATGGTCATAGGAATCGCGGAATCGAGTGCGGGTAACGGAAAAAAGGATCCCTATTCGACATGCTGTGTAATAACTGACTACCATCAAAGAAAGGTAATGACTAGTATCGTGCAAACTAATGACAGCGATAACAACTAAAATTGGCTGTGTAGAAGAGATGACCAGTTAATTTTTTTGCTCTCAGCTTTTCCTCTCTCTCAAAATCACCTTCCCGGTACAGCGTCAATATTTGGTCCCACTAAAAGGGAGCAAGTCGGAGTGAAGTTCGCCGAAGAAGTCTGAACTTACCTGGGGTTCTTTCTCGCTATTAATTAAGTTCGTTTTCCATAGTTATTCTAACCTATCGATCGTAATTGATGAAATAATCCAGCTAATTAACAATCAGTCATAAAGTGTTGTTTATCATAAATGTTTCGAAGGCTATTGATTATAAAAAGATGCGAAGTAACTTATCAGCGAATAAATGAGAAAAATAAAGACGTACTGCAGTAAATGGCGACATGGCATGCTTACCATAGGCAACGTCGGACCTATGACCCTCTTAGAAGGAGACGCGGACTTACACCGATTTCTCCTTTAAATTTTTTTTGCAGTTTTTATTAATGAGATAATCGACGGCCTCAAATTTGTTTCGCTTCACCGAATACAACAATCGTCGTCTGAAGGATCCAATGGAAGAAGGTTTAGCATGTGATCTTTTTACATGAATGTACACTGCAAGGTGTGCGATAGGAGTGATATTTGTTTTGCTCAAAGGTTTGCAACTTCGAGAAATGCTTGTTTGAGAGTGATGCTATATTCCAACGGGGACCTGATGGATGTCTGTACTGTTTCCGAACTGGGAAAGTATAATCTAACATGAATAAGTGTGAGCAACAAACGGTTTCATTTATGAAGCTTACTTATACAATATTCACTCAATAGATCTGGTCTAGTGGGGATGCTCGAGCTTGTTTTTGGCTCAGCCAGTGCTTAAACAATGGATGCAGGAGAGTTAACACAACAATATGGTAGAAGATCTATGCAAATAAGACAATCGTGTCTTGTGCCTGCCTCGAAGAATCGAAGGAAGTCTATTTCCCATTGGAAATGCACACGCGCATATTTAAGGCGAAAAGTACTATCTCAGTACATTGCTGCTGCGCGTGTGGCGTCTAATATTTACGCGGTTGGAACGACAAAATAATTAGGCTTCTGTTTGGGAAGTATCTGCGATACTTCTGTGCACAAAATACTCGCAGAAACATTAATTCATGCTTGATGTATAGACGAGTATAATGAGCTGTGATGGCCAAGTAGAAAAATATCTAGATATGTTGCTTTATTTAGAAGTTTATTAAAGTATCTTCGTTTTCCTGTTTAAATTAAAATCTAAGCTTGTCGCAAAAAGTCAGTTAGTAGCGAGGTTTATGGCCCAGAATGCATGGCCTTTTCTGCGGTAAATGTAACGGTGTAAAGTCATTAGGTCAGCTTATTTGGAAAAAGCCAGCAGAAATAGTAATGCCGCAAGTGATAATGTTGCTACTCCGAAAAATCCGGGTTGGTTGTAATTAGTTTTTTTGGATTTTGCCAACAGACAAACGCGAAAAGTCCGGCTCGACATTTTATCCAACATATTGTCAATCTTTTTAGTAGGTGTATAGGTTCATATCCTTCTTCACTCTGACCAGGAAGAAGCTGTGGCGTTACCGCAAAAAGTGTCAAGCATCATGCGATGTCATCTCGATAGCAGATAGTCTCTGAGGCTAAATATTAGAAGATGTTCTTTTTCTTACCTACGGCTAAGGGCAAAGTTGGAAAGATTTTCAGGCAAACTCTAACTACGCCACTGCAGCGTATCATATGGGATCCCTATCAACGAATCATTTAACTTCTTGGAAGTAGAATATTGTTGTTTAAAAATCAGTTTCCGTCGATCTAAACGCAATACGTCTCTACCAAGTAAACTAAGCACTTCACTACTCTAGAACGTTCAAACACAGAAAGCCGCTCCATTCTAGTATTTATTCAAATCTTAATGCAAACTCTGTAAGTATTATTTGTTTTGGGTTACCCAATCAATTAATTAATAAATATTTCACATAGTAGGTTTCGTCTTCATGGTATTCCTTTCTTTAGATCTGTATCATTGCCATTGCAATCCTAATCCTACTTGCTTCCCCTATACGTTCCTATCAAAACAAAAATCTTTGTACTCTCTTAAGTGCCTATTTACGAATAGTTTCATCGCCTTATTTAGACGTGACCACTTTTCTACGTAAAACTTGTCGAAATGGTTCAAGAAACTAATTAAGGTGCACACTTAACCTTTTTTTGTCAACTTGAATCAACAAAAGAACTGATTTTAACATTTTGAAGAGATATTTAATTAATAATTAAATAAATAGCGCAACAATCATATGAAGCAGGAATAATAATACTATACGTTTATATTTCTTTACCAAATTCGATTAGGATATAAATAATACTCGTTTCTATCTATTATTTCTCTTTCCTAATTTTTCATTTGCTGGTATTGAATTTTTCGTTTTTGTATCGCTGAAAAATTAATTTCTTTAGAAATACATAGTCTAAAAGATCGAAATTTTACTAGCAAGTGCTAAGTTGAGCCCTTGTACAACTATGACTATTTTTGGCACTTCATACACCATGTTTGAACTATTAATGAGTAAAATTCATAGGGGCTGACAATAAAGTGAATACGTTCTCTAGCACTGCCTTTCTAATTGATTTGAGGAAGTAATTCTGAATAGATTTAGTAGATATATACATGGGAATCTAGATTAACCTTTATATGTATGTCCATTACTTGTTGTCAAGATGCTAACATAAAATAGAATAAAAACTACTGTCCTTAGAAATTCGGCATTTTACCAGTGCGTGTCAGAGCTATGCATAAAGGGCTATGCGTGATTCACGTACTATGTACAATCTCTATAGGTGGTCACTACACCCCGCGCAGTAGCAACCTGCGATCTGGGTGGAGGTGCATTGAATAACGTCTTTGCTGGCTAATTTTATGGACAGGTGGTGCTCTAGGTTCGAATCTGCGCATAGGCAAACTTCGTTTGATACCGGAAGAATGTCAGCCGTTTGAACTAATACCTAACAGTTAAGTACCAGGCGTTAAAATAGAAATATAATGTCGTGTTACATTGTGTATGTGCTGCGTTGACAAAGCCGTTTTATAAATTCGATGCTGTACCTGAAGTCATAACTATGCGAGTCAGGTTCCAACAAGACTATTAATTTTGTATTTTGTTTAGATATCGATTCTATGCATACGGTGATCAAACGACGGTTATTTGAAAAATAATACCGTATTGTATACTCTTAGAGGCCTCACCGTTTTTCCGTTAAAATTGGTAATT
Organism: Varroa jacobsoni; assembly: GCF_002532875.2. Classification (NCBI taxonomy): domain Eukaryota; kingdom Metazoa; phylum Arthropoda; class Arachnida; order Mesostigmata; family Varroidae; genus Varroa; species Varroa jacobsoni. The sequence goes on from NW_019214323.1 coordinate 151,823, forward strand.
GCCAGCCTTATCTACACAATGGTCACTGCTTTGAAGCGAACTGCTTTGCTGAAGAGCACATACACCCTCCGATAGGATCACTTTGGAGAGCGTTTTTAGATTTTCCTAGGACAATACCCTAGTTGTTGTGTAGGTATCTTATTGGCAATTTGACCGATGAGCGCCACCTAGCGTAGTCTCATGACCAGGCATAAACGCCAGCAGGAGGTCTGCATTCTCGAAGATTTAACGATGAAAAAATCGTTCTTAACCAGACAATTTTAAGCTCAATTCTATTGACTTTAAAATTTAAGCTATCTATATGGAATGCGTACAAGTAAATATTAAAAAGATCGTTACTATTATATACTACCTATCATTCAATTGATATCGGTCGAACTTAGCACAGTTTTAGTACAGCAACGGAGAAAATTTTTTCACGAGGTCCTAAAAAAATGAAAAATCGCGGTATCGACTGTAACGCGGGTAACGCAGAATGTTCCGGAAGTCTCTAAACGGTATTAAAAAATCTAGATAATTGGAGCATATTTATTTCCCGTATGTTAACGTAGGTAGATACATTTGAATTATCGCAATCAAAAGCGGATTCAACTGTGCAACATACGTAATAGGGGCACCCTAATATTATCCCTATAATTCCTATAACGACATCATGATAATGTCGTAGCATTAGTATAATGTCTAAGAAGAATACAACAATAATCACTAGCAGTTATTCAAATGGCTTATACCAGAATACCGTCTGGTATGGCTCTCCAATTGTGTTTTAAAAATTTTAGGCTATTCTCTGTTTGAACGAGTAAGGACGATTCGTTAATGCTCCATAATTAAAATAGGAAAGTTTGCTACATAAGTCATATTTAACACTTTGTGTAGCGTAGAAAAAAAAATCATCGGTCATATGTCTAGTGTCAATTGATACGCACCGGCCTTATTTGAAACTCAGACGGAGTAATACGCAGGGATCATACCCAACCCGATTATTTGAGGATTATGTTAAATTTGAGAACATTCGTTCGTTGTTCTTTACAAATGACTCAGTTCTGGTCTAACGGTTCAGTGAAATAAAAACTCAACCGCGTCTTCTTAAAATAGCATTTATTTTGACATATGCTTTCTTTACAAAAATACAGTTCCTATAAAGTGTTCATAATACGTATACATATATATAACTCTGATAATAAACGTACTATTAATATTTTCTACATAAATATTTATATACTATAATATATTTATAGACAAAATACATGCTGTTCTAGCCGCTTCTAGGTATATATTACTCGTTTTCTCAGAGGGCAATAAGGTATCTTTCTTTACTTGCCGAAAGTGCACGCACGATCCAGTAAAAGATCAAATTCTATTGGTGGTTCTTTGGTGATTCGTATCAATAAATGTAAGTGCATGTTGACCTTTTGAAAAATCATTTAATTCTTTAATTACAAACGAAAAATATGTTCAATCGAATTGTGCCGGATACTCTAAATAACAGATTTACCGCTGCTACGAATAACAACGTGTGAGTGATAAGCGAACTGTGATCCGCAAGCTACATAAAGTCCTCGTCTAGATTTCTCTGACAGAGCAAAGTTCCGGCCCTCACAAAGAAAACTATACTTGCTTTTCATTTAATACATCCAAATAAATCTACCAACATTTTTCTGAATTGGACACAATTATTTCACTTTTATGGATTAACATGAACACAATTGCTTGCGCCAGAATTAGTCGTGTATGATCGATTCGCAATTATGAAAAAGCAAGCGAATAGGCACAGTACTATATAGTCCGTTAATCTATTAATGGTCAGTTTGCTTAGTTCAGTCGTAAATCCCCTCAGTATATCTCTCTAATGAACACACAGCAGATCTACAAATAGCGCAATGAGGAAGCACTCCGCGAGATCAGAACACTGGCACCGTACAGGATTGCTGTATTGGAAAAGGCACTGCAAGTTTAAAATGTCTATTATGTTGGTGACTGCAGATGGGCCGGCTGAGTTTACGTCTTAAAAAAATCCCCAAAGCAGTCTTGCTGCGTCACAAAGTTCATTTCGCATCTCGTATAACCAAACCTTAAGCCAATAGAGCTCCTCTAAGCAGTACGTCACCTATGCAGACATACTTACACAAGTGGTATAGTAATAATTATGGCTTAAGGAATGTGAGCCTTATGATGGCTCAAAGTTTCCTGCTACTTCTCGTTGATTTTCGGGTGGGACCCAGTTGGGCTGAGTCGTCCATTCGTCGGACCTCGGCTTGAGTGACATTACGGTTGCGCACACTGGTTGTTCGCTCTTCACAGCAGAAGCTTTCTTGCGAAGACGAGCGGGACATAGGGGTTGCCCAAGTAGCGGTAGGAGATTTTATTTGCGTTCTCGGATAAAGGGCGCTGGAAGAGACGGTCGAGGAACCTGCTCCTCTTTCGGTCTCGAGATACCGGCTCGTATAATTTTCACTGGCTGAACACGTTTCATCAGAGTACAACAGCTCGCACCATTTATTGTTAAAGTTTCGCCTAACATAGAAATAGTCTTGTTCGTCAAGGGTCGATGTGCAGAAATGATATGAGATAATAGCTAGGGCGGCAAGTGCTCGCTCTAAGGGCATTGTGGGGTACAACAAAAAGAGCACTAAGAGTGACATCAGCCCACCGCTTGAAGGTAACCGTCCCTCGAGCCGCGCAAGTTCTTGGGATTTGTTGAAATACGAAGACGATATCTCAAAATCAGAAGCTTCGCTTGTATTCGAAGACCAATTGAGAAAACCGAACGCTTCAATAGCATCGTCAAACACCGAATTGGCAATTAGCTGAAGGTAGCATATACAATGAAGTAGGAGTATAAGGCATCTAGCGGGTTCCCAAAGTTCAGTAAATGACCATATATTAAATTCGGACGTTCTTCGCCAGTAGAATAATCCACCTTGAGTTATGAGGGCTGTCACGACCGAATAGATGCATCGCTGGCTACTCGTGCTGAATTCGGCAAACATATCCATGCAATTTAGCCAATAGTGTAGGAAGAATGCGCCCATGACCAGTACGACGTCGATGGCTAAATCCCATGCCTGGTCACAACGGTTTTTGTAAACGGGACGGCCAGCCCGCTCGAAATCTGGATAACTCAACACAGCCGCTAGACTAAGCAAAGTCAGGATGCATAGTGCGAGACATACCACACAAAATATAGACCGCGCTACCGACATTTCTTTGAGGGTGTCTCCAACTTCTAATCTGCACCAGCGGCGCCAATAAAGCCGCGACGTGGAAATATTAATTTAAACGGTCCACAGACGTTCTAGCATAGACACAAATTAAACAACAAGAGGCACACATACGCACTGGCACTGACACAATCGACAAAACACAAACTGCCAGGATGAACGACCCCGATGGCAAAATGGTCAACGATTATAGAACTGACTATGAGTCTCACGCAGCTAGGTGGTCATACGCTTCAAGCAGCGGTAGTGAGCAGCTTTATGTGGCGTGACAAGAAGGCAACGGACAACAGCAACGATCAAGTTGTACATGAACGTTTCTCTCGTTTAGATGAACAGCGCCACCTAGTGTACGGCAGATGTACCGCGAACAGGCTGACTCAAGGGACAGGAACAGCGTTTCATACGCATGCTAAAAATATGAAAATTTATGCAGGTGGTAATTTTTTGATTAATCACGTTGGAGAAATCGTTTTAGAGGTTTCATTGTTCTCTTTCTGTCATTGTTATACCTACTATCGCAAACAAACTGGTCGAAATAAAAACAGTGCAGACATTAAAGGAACATATTTGTTTATACATATTGCTAAACATGACAGATTGTTATGGATGTATCGCTGGGCACTATGCATAACTGTTGGGCTGTACGTGTACGGTCCTACCAATTGAAACGTTCGAAAGAACCTGATGTTGTTGCCTAACATAAGTTGAACACAGCAGCAGACGACGTTCACATCCTGGGCTTAAGATAAACGTTAATGAAATGATGATTGTGAGTTCTTTCTGTTTCGTCTACTGGCATTCGGGCGGTTCTCGTGCCTCTTCCTCTAAACAACGAGATTTCAGATGAACTGGTACTTTATTGTAGATATTTTTTCCCTATCCTATGATATGTGATACAACTACTGAGTAAGCCTTTGTAAGTATAAATTAGTTGTCGCTATGATTGTCGACACGGTAATAAAACTATACGATATATTGTTTACCAAATGTTAGGATGCTCATATTCGTATTTATTAGCTAGAAGCTAATCTCTGCTTGTGTACTGCAAAATGGAATACACATTATGTGGAAATTGTGACTGACCTTTTATTGTATGAACCCAAATATTTTGATGACTTTTAATATTATCATAACATTTCATCATCCACATCTATAGTAATTATTATTGGCTGCAGCATATTACGCTGTACAATAAAGGGGGCTTTGCAATCGGAAATTCTAAGAATCTTTCATCCAGAGAGCTTTAACTACAAGTCTATACGATGACCTGTCGAGTATGAGACTCGAAAACACGTGTCTACACAGTTATATGGAATGCTAATATTTAATCATTTAAGGAACGTAGAACGACTTCCTTTAAGCCACTTAATGTCTGCGAGGTCCCATTCGAATTAGTGTAAGGTGAGCTAGATCAGGATATCAATTTTGACATTCGTACAATGTATTCATAAAGCAGTACAGGTTTAAATGACTAATGAACCGTTGTTATACTTTAAATGGTCTCATACGCTAAATTATCACTTAGACTTTATGTCCGTGTGTTTTTAATTAGCTCATTGAAACGTACTGTCTGAACCGTGATGCAGAATTTGGCCTAGCACAACGACTATATGTGGGGTTTATTCCTCCAATGGGGCTTACCACAAATGTATATTAGTTTAGCCTATAATAGCAAAAACTAAAATCATAAAATTATCAATAGTCGTCTTTTTCCACTGTGTTGTTACTCATTGAAAATTTTCGTGAAAAGGTTAGTGACTTTGTGAGACAAAATTTAGTTGCGTTCTACGACGAGTTGCTACGGCGAAAAATATGCCGCGCTAAGGCCGATGATTATTACAACGATGGTTACATATGATTGAATGGCACTCTGGGAGAGAACCTTACTAATTGATAAAGGGTCAATATGACTATGTCGTTTTGTCTAGGTGATTGGGAATTTAGAAATAGGTTTAGTATTCTAAAGGCTTCTAGGTATCTAATGTCTCTAGACTTTATTTTCCTTTATGCGTACATGTCACCTTTTTATATCAGATTGCATGCAGTCTTCGATTATTTATCGTACAACGTCGTTGTTCAGATCTAGAAAGATGAAATGAATGAAGCATTCGTTTTAACGTGTATCTATTAAGGTCTATCAGGCTGTAAGCAACTTTGAAAGTAGGCTTGTTGCAATGGGTTCATTGACTCTCATTTCTACTATCAGCTGCAATAACGTTACTGTTTTTAGTTTCTTGAATCTCTCTTGAATGTTACAAAATTTGTAATGTGAGCCCCACGTCCGCAGTAAGATAAGGATCGCTCATCATCAACAATAGCTACACATGTAGAATACAATGGATAGGATAATTAACTATAGTAACAGCGTTATTAAACTTTCGAGCTCATAGAGACGCATTTTTAATAGTGGAACCAACTACTTCGGCAACAAAGGCCAAAATAGATGAAGATAGGCTCTTATTTTTCACTATATTTTATTTTAATACCACTCGGCAGGCTATGCCCTATTGTGTCGATGATACGTGCAGATTGAACATACGCGTACTGCATTCGATTTTGATGGCTTCAGGCCCTCCCAAAAAGATGTTTTATTATTTTATTTGTTTTATGTCTAAATAAATTTGAAGAGTAGGCCAAAGAGCTCCTTAAATGTTCTCATGCGCATTTCTTGTGTGCGTTGTTTTTGACGTTGTAGCGTTTTTACTTGTTGTCTAGGCTCCTTGCGGTCTGGCTATGATAACCGACAGAAGAATCTTGTTTGTTTCTTGCATCCTATAGTCGACTCATAGGGAACCCACTCATATACCCAAGAGATCGATCTGGATTCCCGATCAGCTCCGTTGCCTCCAGATTTTTACATACAACTCTGAATGTAATAGGGCGATGCCGGTAATCGCTGGAGACCCTGAACAATTTAAACACTAAAAAAGTGGAATAATTTTATAACTGATAGTACTTTATAGTAAAAGTGAACTATATGAGTTGAAAATTTGTAGTTTAGTTGACTTCCTCTTGAATCTTCCTAAGTTAGTTTTCTTCGGGCATCAGGGTTGCTGATCTCTTTCCTTGGTCGCTCAGCGAAATATAATTTGCGACGAGAAGTTTGCTTCTTCTTATAACTTGAAGTGATTTTACGTAAGCCGACGACAACAGCTTCTGCCTCATTTCTCATGTTTGAAAATACAAATAGAACAAGATACGTTTAATTGCAAAATAGGAGCAGGGCAAAGCCCGTGGATGGCGTTCTAATAATGTACTAACAAATACATTATATCATAGCGATTTTCTTATGGCACGTCTATCGCGACGCCTTTCCTCCGTACATAGCAATGCCAATTACAATGGTACTCTAATCCTCATGTACTGCTATTAGAAGTTGATAGTTGTACAACAACTTAACGACCCCACGGTTAGATGCTGGCTTAAAACCAGCTTATGAAGATTAGTAGTTCTGGTGGTGAATTGTCGCAGTAAGCACCAAAGTGCCCTTCTCTGTTATGGCGCCTTTGCGCATGCGCTATTCATTACCTGCCTCGCCCTCAGCCTTTCCGTTTGTTTAGCTCAGATGGTTACAAGAGCATCGATGACTGCGATGGTGAGACGGTTGTGGCTGATGCCGCCATTGACTTCTAGTGCCGTTGCAGTCTCTGTTGCTGCTGCCGCGGATGTTTGTCAACTGTCAGAACTTAAGAACACCAGCTGATCGCTGGGGCGCCAAAAAGGTGAAAATTCTCGCTTATTTCTCGAGCGACCAGCGTACGATAAGGTGAGCCTTGGGTCTGCTGTGATTGATAGCCTAGTAACCTCGACTGCACTGGGCCAGATAATCGAGAGTCGATGATCCGTTCGTTCGATTTCGACTTGACTCAGACCACTATCGGCACCACAAAAACAACATTCTCTACTTAGTCTGCATCAGTCCGTGTCTGCGTGAACGGGCAAGGCTCACGTACAGTGCTAGCGATTAAGGCACTTACGGTAGGCACTTAGTAGCTGGCACTTTGCAATAAAGAATATGCAGACCTGGATTTGTGGTCTACTTTGCCGCCTGCTGCTGTTTATTGTACTGTCTATTTGTCCATGAATTAAGCACCCATCCATATTTATGATGGGAGCAGCGCGGGTGTGCAGGAAATCGCTAGGCTTTATAGGCTGTCCCTGGGACTTTGTGACTCGTTCGTAGTCGTAAGTGTGTCTTCTACCGTATCTAACACAAGTATAAAATTAGACAAGTCTATTTTGAGACAAAACAGAAGGAATAGATACTGGTCGATTCGCGAACTTTGCTTTTGGGATTGCCTAGATCATTGACAGCTAATCCGTCAAGCAAATGTGGTGGTATTTTCTTTTCACCATTAACGGTGTCCCTTTTGTATCCTGATTACTACAGTAATTTTCATTTAACTAATCTAATATAACGAACTCGTTTACAAATATTGAGTTGCCTGACTCCGAGGGTTGTTGGATTCTACACCACGCCACTGTTTCTTGCTGGTTTAAGCCATTGTACATTTTGTGCCTGTTACCTCGTCAAGGTTCACTCTTGGTTCCTAGCTTACTTGCGTTGAATAAATGCACAGTTCACAAAGGAGCGGGTAAGCACTGCACAGTAAACGTTGCATTCGTCTGGCCGTTTCTGTATTGGTGTTGATGTTCGTACATACTTTGGTGTTGTTTTTTTATTGACACGCCTGAACGCCGTCGTCCGACTTGTGCTTTGGCGCGCAAAAGGGACCTTTTTAGTGACGCTATGGCTCTCCTGAAACCCGTCTCGCATTGGCCGCACTGGCTGATGAAGGCGGTGATATTAATGTGAAGATATGAAGACGAGATAGGTTGTGATCCGGCGTTCGAACCAGAACATAGTAATGGCACCATGCGCACCGATTGCGACGGCGGCAGTTGACGTTGACGCTAGCAACCGTTCGCGACTGCTGTCATTAGGGGAGAGATTCTCCGCAAAGATCGTAGCTCCGCCGCTAATATGGCGTATTCCAACCATGGCCGTTTGTGTGAGGTCACCGTTGGCAAGTAGATAGGAGACATGTGCACGAATTTTCGATCAGATGTTTTTCTACCACAGAGTTGAACCGCTATCAACTGATGAAGCTTTGTAAAACCCATGGTATAATCATTCTCGAGCTTCGTTGATGAGCGCAATCGAGCTTTTGATGGTCGCGAAGTGGCCTCTTAATGTGATGAATGTAACTATTTTAGCACACAAATTGGTCGGGAGAGCAGAGTAACTAGAAATTTTGATTATTTACTTATTCATTTATTATTAGCTAAAGTCGTTTTAATTTCGAAACTTTATAGGGACGTGGTGGACATAGATGACGCCTATGCACTTAAAAAATAGAGAGTCTCAACTTTCGTCTGTTATAGAATGGTATTTCCTTTCTGATTCCAGATGGCTAGCTTTGGTGTAGAGCGAAATGTGTCCACGCCTAACATAACATATCCCTGAGTTTAGCAGAGAAACACATGAGTACTGTATTATTATCAAGATTGTATATGGTGATTAAAAAAAGTTATCGAACTTTTCCTTAATGCAGTCTCCGTGTTTGGAAAAGTTTACGACTGATCAGATTCCAGAGAATGAAACACACGCATGTGTATTTTTATGTCCTGTTTTGTCAAATACATAATTTATTAAATAAACGGTTAAAAAATACATTACAATTTCAAAAAGATATTGCGTCGCTTAGTGAATTATTCTTTTCGAAATCGGCTTCTCCTGCACTGTAAAGTATCTAATACATTTCTACTGACTACCGCATAACAGTTTCAGATCAGAGTTGTTAGAAATCGTTGATTTACAAATCAACTAATTAATCAGACCGAAACACTTGGGTAAGAGGCCATACTTAAATGATCTCAAAGATGAAATTTAGTTTCACGCATATCTCCACGTATTGTTTCCATTTTGTTGTTATACATGTTTTATAGGTATTGTGACCCAGCTCGAGCTACGCCATTTGAAAGATATTTGCATAAAATCCTTACAAATGATTGATTTTTTCGACTTCCGATAGGTAGTAGATAGCCCGTAAACGGCAGAACAAGGATCAGACCCTTCAGAATGGGTCGCAGATTGGACCGAACCACAAAAGTTCTGTTGGCCCTTCGAGTCGCATCGTAAGTAATTCTTTCGTAATTATCTCTGCTGGCCCCGTTAATAGGCACACTTCTTTTATCGGAGCCTTCTCCAGATTTGCTAATATCAGCAGTCTATGGAGTTCGTTGAAGGCAACATAGCAATGTGCGACACGCCAATAGACGGTCGTATAAGTTTGCTTTTCTCATTTTTCGTCCCTTTTACTACTTTTTTTACTTAAACGTTTGTTTAATTTCGTGCAGTTATCTTGAAGCGTCATTACTTATGTAGACGGGCGGCCTGAAACGTAGGGAGATATTTTCTAACTAATTTCATGAACGGTTAGGGAACTTTGCAGAAGATGTCAAAGTGTTCAATGTAACACTGATGAGATACATCCTCCGCAATAGACAAAGGTCGTCGTGGGTATATCGCTTTTACAATACAACATGGTATTTCGCCTAAAGTCCTCCTTTTGTTAGTCACTGCCAGCAGAATGACACCTCAGATTTCAACCTTTGTTCAATAGAGACTTCAGGCGTCTATTTTGATTGTTTATCGCAATGATATGTGCTGAACGCACTTTGTATTTCCACCACAAATCATTTCAGATTAAACCCAAGTATCTATGTTGATCAACGTGTGTTTTATTTGTGTCTTCTGCTTGTTTATAACTGATTTCAGGGTGTTGGTCCCACAATATGGCTACATACATGCCGATGAATTCTTCCAGTCCACGGAAATCAGTTCTGGCGATATTCTTGGCACGGACGCATACCGACCATGGGAATTTACATCTTCAAGACCCATCCGAAGTGCGGCCTTCGTTCACCTCTTTGCATTCGTACCTTACCAGCTGTTGCGAATCGTTGAACATACGCCCTACTTGAGGCTGGTTCTGCCTCGCTTGGTCGCTTGCACTTTGTCCTTTCTAGTCGACGCAGTAGCCTTTCGAATAAAGGGGCTTGCCGCTGTTAAGGTGACAGCCTCGTCATATCTGGCTTTCACTTATTTTACCCGAACGTTTAGCAACCTAACTGAGACAATTCTCTTTAGTTTGTTGCTATTAATGTCTGTCTCAACTGTCAAAACTGTTTGCGTAAAGGTTTCCACAGCAGCTCGGGATAACGCCTGTACAACGGAAGCCAATGGCAAAGGTGAAAAGAAGGACACTGGGAAAAAGGAGGCCAAAAAAGGCACTAAAGTTAAGAATGTGTTAATGAATACCAAGGGCGGGGCTGAGCAGACAGAAATGGCTGAAATGGAAGTCTGCAAATTTGTCAAGCAATCGCCGGACTCCTGCCTATTTCTCTATGCCAGTATAATCTCGGCGGGCGTCTTCAACAGGCCGACGTTTATCTGCTTTGCTATCATGCCTATCGTTCATCGGTTCTGGAAGACAACGTTCGCGAACTTTATCGGAAGTTGTGTACGTCTTGCAATATTGGCTTTGCCAGCAGCCACTGTATTCGTTATCTTGGATTCAGTCTATTATAGAGGTTTAGCAGAATGTTTAGCCGATCCGCTCGGTAGCGTGGTAGTGACTCCGTTCAATTTCCTATTGTACAATAGCAAACCTAGCAACCTAACCAATCACGGACTTCATCCGCGGTGGCTCCATTTGCTGGTGAATATCCCAATTATCTTCGGCGCTCACTCCTTGTTCTTTTACTGCGATTTCTATAGGCTGATTCGCAGACCAGTAGCTTTTGATGCCGACTCAAGGTTTCTTCTCAACTGTATGATAGTTCCGACCACATTGTTGTCACTATTTCCACATCAGGAGCCCCGATTTCTCCTGCCGCTTGTGCTCCCATTTGCGCTTCTGCACGCGCAGAAGGTGTTTCGCTCATCAAGGTCAAGATTCTTTTGGTACTCGTTCAACTTCTCTCTATCAATATTTTTTGGGTTCTTACATCAAGCCTCCGTGGTGCCAACGCAAATGTATTCAGGGATCAAGGGCAAAGTCATATATTATCAGACATATATGCCCCCTAGGCACCTGAGTCCTGTTTTTGAGCGAAGAATTGTCGTCGATCTAAAGGAGATCCCATTGGCCGGCCTCGAGGCCACTCTTCGCAAACACCACGAGGGGTACCTAGTTTATCCATCAGGAGCTGAAAGCGTTGTAGCGACTGCTTTGCAAAACGCCGTTTGTTCGGTCAAAGATGGCACGGCTTTGTGGCCGCACTTCGCCACTGAATTTCTGCTTTCGGCCTGGCGGACGTGCAGTTTCGACCTTAACTGTCTATTTCTCGACTCGATGGTACTGAACCGAATGCGCTTCGTCTGTGAATCCGTTTTGTAACGACGTCGTCTAAAATGAGAGATCTGCACACCAACGTGTAGGCAAATCTACATCCGCTTAAATAAAAATGTTTGCTTGACATTTGTGTGTATGTATAATGCGTGCATCTTACTCTATCTAAAAAGACCGCGCTTGCGAAAAAAAAAAATCAAGAAGTGAGAATGTGTGCCATCAATGGAGAAGGCAATTATCGACCACATATAGCCACACATAGGTAAACTGCTAGTTGAATTGAATCGTTTGAAAAATACGTGTGACAAAAACACCAGCTTGTAGGTGTGTAAGTATACGCCTCTATATTAGAGCGCGACTGTCTGTCTATGTTGAGTATTGTCAATTAAAGCCGTACAATAGTCAACTATTACCGAATTTAACAAATGCATCTTCGTATTTGTTCTTGTTTTTTGTCATTTTTATCGGTATGCGTTATTAAGAATAATTTTATTTTGTAAACGTAGTCTGCTTTGCCATTCGCTATTAATTTAGTGCTAAATGGAAATGTGTTTAAAAATGGACCGGTTAAATTTCATCAAGGAGTACGCGCCTACTGCCTCTTCGGGGAGATAGTCTACCGGTAGAGCTTATTCATTAATTGTTTTCACCTTTTTTCAATTGTGCTTCAAAATGAAGCGCAAAAAATTAATTAAAGAATAGCAATACTTTATTGAGATCCATTTATTGGCATACAATCAGTGTGGTGAAGGATTTATCAATCTTTTACTACTGGCCGTTTAGCAGTTAAATTTGATCAGCCCGAGCAGAGTTTCACCTTCTTATCCACTACAAATAAGTTTCAATTAAACCTTTATAAGAGTATACATGCTGAAAAAATTTAGTTCTAGCAGAAAAATAACCGAGAGATCTGAAACAAAGGTTTGGTATGTAGGACAAAGACACAGATTTGAGCAACTAACACGTTATCTCAATTTCGAATAGTCACGGATTAACAGCAATGGCATTTCATTTAAGGTAAAAAGGAAGTAGTAGAATGTTTGATACGTTTAAGTGTGGTATAAATATATGTCACATGATGTAAACGAAATCATCGGCAACATTCAGTGTAAGTTCCATTCTATTTAACTTACTCATAATGAAAATATAATTTAGAAGAAAAAAACTAGATGTTTTCGTGCTAACACCGTTAGCTCTCGTTGCATATGCATAATTATTTGAGTATCAACGCTAAATTTATATTCGACATAACCGAAGTTATTACTATTCAAAAATAAGAACATATAGGTCTACTTCGTGAATTGAAGAAAATCACTTGGAAATATGACTTCGGTTTGTAACAGAAGACGCCATTTTAGGCTTTTTTTTTTATGCGTTCTGTGCTTTAAGACTGTACAAGCGCGCTTTTTAAACAAATAGTTAAGAAGTAAACTAGTTAAGTCATATTAGCAAGCCAACAGCAATATGGCGTTAGGCTGTGATCTCCATCCATATGGCCCTGTAAAACATTAGTCATATCACATAGCTTACTGAATAGTGATTTAGAAGGAAAATAAAGACAATTTAGTTTACGGCTGATTTGTATTTTTTTGTTAATATAGATCGTGCTTAACACAACACTAACACTCTTCAAAAGTTGTTCTTCCGGAGTTAGACGCTATTTCTCACGATAGATTTTAAAATTCCCATAGGGGTTTGCCCTCTTTTTGCGTATTGCTCTTTCGACTGTAAGTTGAACAAAAAATAGTCGGTTCATGTACCTGATTGTACAACTTTTCTTGTGGAGTTGTACTTTTGCCTAAGCGAGACCTTCATACAGCTCTAAACGGTTGTCTGATGTTTATTAGTGCCTATATTTTCCTGACACAATGACGGGGGGGGGGGGGGGGGTAATCACCGCCCCGAGTTATGCTGCGCGACGCGTTGTGCGAAACACGTGAAAAATATTAACTTTGTTGTGGATGACTCCCACTGTGTAGTTTCTCGACGAATCAAATGAATATCCTATTATATTACTGCAGTTTATAGAAAAACTATATGTTGACCTCATTTCGGTCTTTTGCATTATCTTTTCTAACGCGACTTGGAAACCACAAGAAACAATATAATGATTTCGCGAAAAAATAAATGCTAAGATTACGGTTGTCTATTCAGTTAACTCAAATTTACTGTTTCTTAGAAAGTAGCATGATAAATTCGAATTGTGCCGCGAATCGTTGAGGGGATGTTATTCTGCTTTCTGTACTTCCTTAATAAAGAAAACAATTAGGTATACTTTTCCATGAAAATTGCTTACCATCACCTGTTTATTAATGTTTTCTTGTCGTTATTTACTTGTTGATTTCTCTTCGTATCTCCCTTTATTCTTTTACCACTGTTCGTCTGTATAACTTACAGTTCTCACAAGTATTTTTCCATTCCTTCATTTATCGAGTGTGTTATTATTTACCAGTCAATTTGATCGTTGAACATTGATTGGTCGAATTGAAATTGAAAGTGTGGTATCATATTATCATTTATAGCATCAGTATATCCATTGTATATACAACACATGATTGGACAGGGTTGACCTATAGTGGGGTAACGGGAGGGGAGGGGAGGGGAGATAAATACCTCAGGCAGAGTTTGAAGGGAAGCTACGGTGTGGTTGGATCTCTGAACGAATCCGCCGACGTCTGGGCAGGTTTTCCGTTTTGTTGAGATTAATCCAGCGGCTCTTGTCGTGGGCTGGACCGCTCGCCATACATCTGTTGATGGCCGATGTGCAGAGTTTAGCTTTGGCATATGTGCGACTACATCAGGGAGTAGTGTGCACCGGTACATAATTCATTTGGATTTTTTTATTAGTCTATCTAATTTGTTTCTTTTCTGGTTCGTTATTTTTTTTTTATTGCATGTTCTCCTCTAGCTACTCATACGCACATGTCGAAAATAGACATTGCTAAAACAAGTTTGCTATTAGGCACATCGATAGTAGGGCCTTATCAAGGTGCGCCAGTCATTATAGGCTTTGCAAGCTTACTTAGGCTGGATACGCGATAGGGAAAAATTTCATGTCTCCGCATTTATAATGTCGCCTAAGTAAGAAAGAACCATTTGCACCTTTTCCACGTACAGCACTATATCCTATTAACACACGAAAAAAAATTAATGTTGTGAATTGGATTTCGTTTAAATCGATTTATCCTACACGAACTCTGCGCGGCCTCATCAAATTCAGTGGCTTGATGGCCCAGCCGCGTGGCACACGGAATGCAACTTATATTAAATCTGTTTTGACTTTGTTTGTTCTGTAATACCTGCGTAGATGTTATTAATCGATCTTGATCTCACAGTTGGTTCATTGCTTTTCTTCGTCTATACTAGTAGTTATAGCTGTGCAGGTTTCTAGGCAATAATCGACAATGGGCTATCGTACAATATACAGCATGTATCTTGTTTACTATTTCACTCATAATGCTTGTATCTATAGCATATATGCGTGTGTTCCTGCATGTATAAATATTCCTACAATGTATATAATTGTTATCGTGTTCATAGTCTGTTTATCTTGCTTTTATTTCTTTCCTTATTAATTTTAGCCACGTACTGTTGTTGTTTTGTATTGCGTACTTGTGTATTGTCTTGTGTTTTCGTACCTATATCTCTGACGAAGCGTGTATGTTTGCTTATTCGCTTGTTTGTTTGTTTGTTTGTTTGAATGTTTATCTTTGTATCTTTGATCGTAGTAAATTACAAAAATATAAAGAACTCGTAAACGTTGCTACTGGCGTTGCTCTTCCGTTGCGATATATGTAACGGCCGCTAACGCCGTTCTATTCAACCTGTCTCGTCTATGTCTCAAGATTTCGACGTTTTCCTTAATCATAAGTCGTAAACCATCACGACATCGTGTTTCTCGTAAATAAACTCACTTGTTTTGTGCTTTCAGTCAATAACGTCATACATGCTAGCAGCAGCAGCAGCGGGCTGGGGAAACTGGGACGGCACAAAGGCCAAACTTATAGCGCTTGGTACATAGGAGAGCCACGAGATTTGGCACAAAAATGGGCTCATTTTATCAGGTAAAATTGGATTGATGTGGCCATATTGTTCAATAGAAATATCTGAACAGTACATGGTGTTTGACATATTGCAACTCGTGATAAAATCGGAAGTAACCCTGAGAGTTGTGAAGTAGGTTGTTTGTCCACTAGCTGACTAGTTGAGGTCAGTGGAAGGCTTAGTGGCTTTGATCAGCTGATGGAATAGGTTGGATCGTCGGGTGATTTCGATTTATAGACTCAATGTACAGATATGATGGTATGAGATAGTGAAGAACCAGCGTGATATCGCATTGCGATGGAGTTTGGCAGGCAGTATTGATTACAAAATAAAACACTGAACGATAGCGGTGCAAAAAAAGAATGCTTCTGAGCCATGCATGCCTCTAGCGGAATATTTGGAGAGCACTGAAACGGACCCGCACTAGCCAGGTCTTTAGTAGCACCTATCTAATATTCTTGGCAAGTAAGCGATATGCCGTAAAGCCGAGTAAGGGCATCACTTGCTCTGGCAGTATGGAATACACGGTGGGTTTCGTAATGGGCATTGAATACGCGCAGGCGATTGCAGAGTGGGTCCGCTGTGTAAGAAGCAGTTGGGATGCAAGGACAAGGCAGGGCGAATGTTAATAGAGAATACTACTGGACACTTAAGCAACTATGCTAAATAGGATTTTCAAGGGTTTAGTAGTTGTTTGTGAGTTCTCCCTGGTTCTTTTGGTGACAAGTCGCGTTCACTAAGATGGGGACTAACTGGCCCGTTCTGTCTCGATCTGATAGTTCAACATAACAACAGCTTATTTCTACGCACGGGTGTACATTACGTATTTACCCATTTTTGTAAGCTGAAATTCGTCATCGTGTTCTTCTGTAATTTCGGTTTTTTAATGTAAGTGTTAACTCTTCTTATGACGAGGCGATATATGTATGTAAATGCGTATTTACTTATATTAGCATTGAATAATCCTTTGACCCAGTGAAAGGATACGTTGTTTTTTGTCTGTTACCTCCACACTTTGTCTATTTTTTTGACCCACGTATACTCATAACCCTTTTTTCGAGTTTCATACGAATACTCAAGTTCTTTTCTTTTCTATTGGATAATCTTCCTCAGGGTAACATGTAAATGCAAAAGACAAATAAAGATATCAGCTGCCTCGCGACCAATCGACTTTTGAAAAACACGCGTTGTTTTTGCTATTGTTGTTTTCATCCAAACTCACGCCGTCGCCCGTAGCTCATACGTATGGTGTCAATTTGGGCTCGGAGTCCAGTAGGCCGTGGCTCGCGAGCAGCGTTGTTGATGTTAAATACGAATGCGAGGGTGACGAATGGTTGCTCATGCGTACATGAAAATGCAGCGGCGAGGGTTGTGCGCTGAATGGCGAGCTGTATATAGACGCGTCGTGGTGATAATGCGATAACGATTTGAACCGACAGCGACCCTTGAAGTTAAACTTGGATCGGCGGTCGCGATCCTTTCCTTCTTTGCGTTCCTTGTGACCGCCACTCGTCGTTCCCCCACCCCCGGAACCATGGCGACTGTTTCCGTGGCTATCTTCCCCGCCATCAAGGTCCTTGTGCCCCCTTCCGACGTGTCGATCTTTGGAGTGTTTGCGTTTCTTGTTGCTTCGATGGCGATGCTTTCTGATGTGGCTGGCCTTTGCCTTGATCGAGTTCTAGACATTCGTATCGACAAATATCTGGCCGACCTGAGAACTGACTTCACTGAAGGTTGGTCTGTCCTTGGCGGAAATTCGCCAACATGCCCGCAGTAAGTCTTTCATTGCGGACGGACTTCTCGTTGGCGGTTCCCATTTGATGTCATGTACTTCCAGCCGATAGAGAAAGTCTGGGTTGGAGATGTCTTCATGGGGTAGTTGCGCCTGGCTGAAAATTTCCCAGCAAAGTACGGCGTACGCGTATACGTCACTCTTCGAGCTCCACTGATCCTCGATCACCGCTTCGGCTGGAGCCCACTTCAGGGGAACCAGTTGATCACGGTAATGGAAGTACTCCGAGGAATACGTGTCTGTAACGGCAACAAGGAAATACAAACGGGCATAATGGTACCATTTATTATTAATGCCCGGGCTGCACGACAGAAAGCAATAACGCCAGTGTTTGCTGAAAATACGTCGGCTGTTTTTTACGGTTTGCTAGAGTTAAATTGGGTGATATTTTTATTTGACTGACTTCCTACAAGATACATTTCAGTGAAAGGCTTCTACACTTTGAGCTTTAATAATGAAATAAATATCTATCGCAGCGAGACAGGCTAATGGTTTATCACGACACACGATGCAGTAACTGAAATACGGTGCCAAAAATACTATGATGTGGTGACTGAATAATATAGCAAAGGCTGGACGCGCAATCAGTCAAAAAATGAATACATTTTTTCATTGGCATAATTTTAGAACAAAGACATGATATAGTCACGAACTATTTACTAATCTCGAAAGTCACAACTGGTATCCAGTTGCTTAAATCAAAGAAATAAAAATAGGACAGTCCAACATTTAGAGTAAATGTCAAATTTGCCGTATGCTTAAAATAGTACCATACCTTTACTTAAGCTGGGACTAGATATTTTGATGTCCAATTTACTTGTAACCAAACAATTTCTTGTCGCTAGATCTTTATGCACAAATCGATGGTTGGACAGATAATCCATGGCTAACGCCACTTGATGACAGATTCCCATGCACTGAGCTGTCGTGAGAGCTGGTGGACGATTACCCTGTGGTGCTGGCGTATCTTTTCGAGTGGCTAAGAGAAACTGCTTTAAATCACCCCAGTCGGTATGTTCATACATGACCAATAGGGGTTCTGTCTCAGCACACATTCCCACAACGCGACAGATTCCTTGATGATTCAGTTTAGAATACATTTCTGTCTGCCGTCGGAACTCGCTCTGGGACGCTTCCTCCGACGAATGGAGAGATTTAACCATTACCATGTCTTCAGCTATACCTGCAGTGACAGGGACGGCGCCACAAAATAGACGTTAATTACCTAAACGAAATATTAGTGAAGCAACTTGTGAACGACATAAACTTCGAAAAATACGTCTCTTGTTTTAATTACGATAACTCGTTGAGGATTCGTTCTTGTTGGTGGGTGTTATGTCCCTTGATAGTAAGTAGGACTACACAGTCAAACATACCATTAGGTTTGGCAAGATATACATCTCCAAAATCTCCCCTTCCTAAGAGCATCACTGTTTGAAGATCCTTTCGAGGAAAATGCAGTCTCTCAACTGAAAGCTTGCTATTCTTCGATGTAACTGACTCAGTCTCCGAAGAGCCTGCCGATGGAAGCAGCTTGTTGCTTGGCAGCTCTCCTGAACCTCCTGTCACCCCTCCATCCAAACCGTCCTCTTCGATAGAGCCACCTCCTACGGAAGTATTAACAAGTGATATTCAATTGCTGCCGTTAATAACTTACAACAGCTTATTTACAACTAACAATAGCTGATGGGGAGGTTTAATCTCGAAAGCTTACAGTCCCGATATGACATACCGGTATTGAATTCGTATTAAGCAAAGTTATAGATTGCATTCACCTATATTTGACGTAAAAGACGAAGATCCTTTAGCTAACTTGTGCAATTCCTCAAATTAGTCAACGAGAAGACGCAGAAAATTAAGAGGAAATGGTTTGTAGAATGATGCTCAGTTTACCTTTGGATCTGCTGCCGAGTAAAGCGGCCTTTCGTCTGGCCCTGCTTACGCGGCAGTACAGCATCAGGGTAAGCACGAGGGCCATATAGAGGCCTGCTGCCCCTAACGTTATGGAGATCGTCCTAGAGATGGTCTCCTCGCCTGAATCTCCAGACAGGGTGTACTGAGGTACGAAGTCGCGTGACGATTTCACCGTTAGTTTAGCCTCGGTACGCTTAAAACCACCTCGATTACCAGCTGTGCAACCATACCGGCCAGAATCCCCCACGTGTACTTCATGAATATACAGAGTTCCTGGAAGAACGTAAAAGGCAGAAGTTGCTGAGAAAAGAATATCAGAACCGACGTCAAGGTCAAGACCAAACTGAGGATACTCTAGACAACCGTCCTTACGGATCATTTGCGAAATTACCATTCATAATTGAGTATATTATTCACTCCGGAACATATAATAAGTAGTAAAAACGTTAGTGTGAGGTAGTTTCTTAATAAGTATAGAGTACTAGTTCCTTATCTCATGCCTATTACATTAAAGGCTCTTAACGTTAAATGATTTTTGAAGTCTCTAAAGTTGTCGCGCTTGAATAGCTAATACGGTTAATTTTATTCTAGTAAGGCAGGGTTCGGCATGTATAGGGTACTCAAAAAATAATGCGCGTCTATGGGTCCCATCTTACTTAATAAAATTATTTTTTTCTGTTTTTGAACCCCAAATCAAAGTGCCGTAAGATAGATCTTAAAAGATTTTCAAATTAATGAAATTGTATATGAATCAGCGGCCGATCGTGGACATCTGCACAGACATGCGTCACAGTATTGAGATAACAGCAGGAGTTTTTCGCTTCTAGCAATCCCGTGATACAGTAAAGCAACAAAAATATAAGAGAGAAAAACCGAGTTTCCTTTTTACTTATATATTTGCTATCATAAATATTTGACTGATTCCTGCTGTGGGTAGAATGGATCTTATTTGCAGGTATTTTAAGGCCAATTCGGTCAAAACATGACTAAGAGCTTAAAAACAACCCTCATTTAATATGTCAGCACGGCTTGCCATAGGTCCATTGAAGACATTTCGAATAGGTCCAGAGAGACCCACCTCGGCTAGAGTCCTACTGTTCTTTGTGCTACACCTGAGGCATTATCCTGAAAACCTGTTTACCTATAGATATGATGTAAAAGTGCAAAATAATTAGCCAACCGAAGAAAAACAATTGCAATTTGTAAATGTACACTTATGCCGCATCACTTACCATTATCCAACATCTCGATACGGGGGTGTTCGTGCGCTAGAATGTTAAAATTTGAATTTCGATCCCAGCGCACCTGTGGGAGTGGATCTCCTTCGACCACACAATCTAACCACGTGGGATGCCCCTCAAGTGCGTCTGTATCATTAGGTGGAAGGATGAACCGTGGAGCCACTTGGGAAATAAATAGATTGAACTAATTAGCAACATCTAAAAATATATATGTTTAAAAGTAAATACATTTATTAATAACCTATGTTTATAATTTTTTTCTGCCAGTTAATTTTTATCCACTTTTATAAAGAAACATATATATATGGTAAGTATTGAGAATTTTTCTAACCAGATAGCTTTAAATTCACATCGCTGGTAACAAAAGTCGCATCGGGGCTTTCGTGTCAATTGAAAGCTAAGATTTGATACCAGTAAATCTGCTGTAATTATTTGAATCTTTTATTCAGACTCAAGATAGAGAAATCTGAAGATTTAGTTCATTACGTTTTACATCTTATTACGATAAAAAAGTAGTGCACCTAAAAATGCACC
Source organism: Varroa jacobsoni (assembly GCF_002532875.2). NCBI lineage: Eukaryota > Metazoa > Arthropoda > Arachnida > Mesostigmata > Varroidae > Varroa > Varroa jacobsoni. Next base: position 172,926 of record NW_019214323.1, read on the forward strand.
AGTTTATACACCTAAAAAATTGTGCTGTGTATGGCCAGCGTTCGCTATCGGAAAAAATGGCCTGAACAAGGTCCTTATTGTCATTGTGTTAATATAATATATAATAATATAATAATGTTAATAAGTTTATTGCGAAAGGTAAGCAAGTCTGCGTGAGTGAACCATGCCTAACCGTGACATCGCTAACGAATTAAACATTCATCACTAAACAACTTAAACCGCTTATGATTGTCCGTGGTAAACTAGCTGGCAACAGAAAGAAGCTTGATATTTACAGGCTACATAAATTAACGTAAAAGAACTCATGTCATCGTATTTCTACCTATGAAATTACACAGAAGCCTAACGAAATCAAACTATCCATGAAACAGTTAATCACGAATGATGAAAAGTCAATAACATGCGGTAATATCGCGTAAAGAGAATGATGGCCAAAGCGAGAAAAAGTTCCACAATCCGTGGCAAAGCCTAGACTGACGTCAAAGTAAGTGATGCTGTACGTTTGGTGGAATTGGAAAAGCTTCGTGCATTATGAGTGTCTGCCGTCGCTTGGCAAAACGATTGATTTGGACTTTTACTGTAAATAATTAATAGGATTACAACAAGAATTCATTAAGAAGGTCGACCAAAAACCAGTGAGTAGAAAAGGTTAACAATAATGTTAAACCACAAACTGCCTGGCGAAAACTGTCAATATATTGTCGACCACTGAATATATTGTCATGATATATATTATGACGAAAATCACTCCTCACTAGCGGGCGCAAGCGTTTGTGCTCCCGCACCAATGGCGATAGGCCTTACTGTTTAAGCTGCACCTGTATTGTTTACCAGACGCCAAGTTCGAGTCTATGGTACAGCGACCAATCCTACGCAGTCGTGAGCGCTCACACACGCACTCCAGAAGTACTGGCCATAGTTCAACTATACTTATAGCCTTGGTTGGAGAGCCTAAATGGCCTCCAGGCTCATGGTCGAGGTACAGCCCGAGTTCTATCTTTTACGATTTGTGTTTAGGAAAATCTGTTGAAAAGCGTCACAAAGACACAATGTTCTGAACGGCTGAGGACCCGTTTGATTACTGATTGGGAATGTCAGCCATACAGGAATGTTGTGACCAATACAACACGTGATTTGCTTGATTAGCGTCTCGTCTTTCACAAATCATTTTTTGGAGATGCTTGCGTCGAAGGATACGACACTCTGCGCAAGGCCGTTTTTCGCCGCAGTGTGGGAAAAAGAATCTCAATACGACACAATGTCCTTCAACAAGACTTCGCACCTCAGAAACTAATGCAAGGCCTTGGAAATCTACGTAAGGAAGCTGCCGCCCCTGACGGGATCCGCAATGGGCATCCCAAATGCGTCGTCATTCCGGCAACATGATAAAAAATACTATTTAGTATATGTTTACATACGTTTTCAGGCCAATGAGAAAATGCTATCTTATTAGTGATCAATAAAGAATACAGAGACTCAACCGTGCTGTCATCATGGCGGGGAGCAGTGAAGGAAAGTGTTTGTCATGGGTCTGCTTACTAGGAAATCGAATAGCTACTTGGAGTGCGTACATGCCATCCCAACGCAGCAGCATGAGTTCCGGAGAAAACGCTTTATGGAAACAACGTGTAGGCGTCTAATGGTCAATGCGCTATATGCAGTGTTTGTCACCTTCAAAGGAGTCCTCAAATCGATGCCCAGGGCTAAATTGTGCTCACGATGGGCGAGATGAGTATCCATATGGATGTGATTAACCTTGTCGTTGCGATTCTACAGGAGAACAGAGTAATTATCGACGACGGAATGGCTGAGTTTCTGCCTTTCTCGCGCTCAACTGGCCTGACTCAGGAAAAGGAACTTAAGCTTGCTTTTATTCTCCACCTTGCTGAAGGGTCTTATTAGTTATTTATTAGTATTAGCGAAATTGGTTTAATTCACCTTGTTTGCAGATAACATAGCGATTTATTGGTTGACGATGTTCCAAATGTAGTAAACCCTAGCTTGCCTCCATGCGGAAGTTACAGGTTTTTGGGACTGTCTATAAACCTGACCAAAGCAGAGGCGAAGAATTTTAGAAAAGGAAGCAGAGCAGCTATTCTTGACACGTTGTAGCCTATCGTATCGCCCCTTACTTATGTAAACTGGTTTTTGCACTTGAAGGTACTTTTCTACAAGAATGGCAGAAGTGACATCATCGAAAGATAGAGGAAGGCAATGTTGACTGCATGGGCGATCAATTCGTATCATCGTTGGTTTCTCGCGACCGCTCTCAGCTTGTTACAACTCAAAGTAGCTCTAGTCGTAATGTACTGGATATGCATAATTTGAAAAGATCTTACCATCGAGAACCTTAAATCAAATAAGTCGTGTCGAAGGCTGCTTCCTCAAAAGAATACTGGACTATACACATATAGTAATCGAAATCACCTTGCATATGTTCTAGCTAAGTTACCACTGCAGTCCAAAAACCTACGTCGTCACTTTGACCTCCCAACCTCGTTTTGCCATGCATGGGCTCCGCCATACACTCTGCAGGAAATTAGGTTTCCACGGGCCTGGCAATATATCTAAGCACTCCAGATACGAAGTTAATTGTGATAGATATCATACTGCCTGCTGCTTCTTAGTACCATCTCTATGATATCCGATGAATCGCTCGAGCTAGTTTTATAAATTCAACAAGACTCGTGTAACCCACATGACGGAAATTGTTTTTATACCGTCTCTGATATTGGGATATCATGTGGATCGCCTGTACTCATGATATTTTTGACTATCTTCGAAACTGGATAAGTCAAAGCTGATGGTATATATATATATCTATATATGGTCACATCTTACCTCCAACGGTGACCTCGATCGTTACGTTGATGCTGTCTTGTCCAGCAGTGGCGGTACAACGATAGTAGCCGGCGTCATCATACGTCACGGGATCGAAAATCAACACGCCATTTTCCTATGTGTGTAGAAAGCGTTTAGAGTTAATTTTAATGACCACTGGATTGGACTTTTATATGTCTTTGTGCTGGATATATAAAAAAACACTGTGAAAGTTACGTTGGTATTATCTAAGGGAAATATACAGCTTTAAGCAGACCGCGTGATTTTCTCTTGTCGCCGAAACATTAAAAGAAAACGCTATTAGATCATTCTGGCTGATGAAAAAGAATAATCGACGCTTGTAAAAAATAGCTAGGTTATTTAAGGTAAATAAAAATATATATGCGATTATTTCATATGAAGCCAGTTATACGTACTTGGTAATTACATCATAAAAATATAAGCATAGTAATGCTGATTTTGTATTTTCCTATGAGGTCTCTTGTCTTTTCTCGCTACAGATCAGGCATTAATTTCCTTCTCTATAAATATAGTTAAATTGTCTTTAACCAGTAACGAAGTTACCAATCATGACCCAGTAGAGGCAGTACCTACCTAAACGCACACCTGCACTTATCAAGCGTATGCAAAAATTATTTGAACAAAAAATTAATTTACCTCTCTAAGGTTGGTGGGTAAAGGAAGGGTTTTGTGTTCGTGCGAAGCGACAGCTCGTGCGGCCGTGTTCCGCTCGCTCTCATCAGCTTTAATTTCAGCTCTAAGACTTGGCGTCTGATACTGAATCTTTGTCCACTTGACCTTGGGTGAGGGCGCACCTCGGGCTTGGCAGGGAATTCGACTAACTGTATTAAATTCTAAGTTTTTGTTAACCGGAACTGGAAAAAATTTTAGCTTTTCTGAAATTCACAAAAAATACGCGAGAGATTCAGCTAGATTGTTAGTCATTTGACGTTGAAGGTATAGGGAGGTACAAAGGTAGCGGGCTTCTATATAAGCGGGCAACCAAATACATTGCCTACATGGCGT
>NW_019214323.1:176892-205478 GCF_002532875.2 Varroa jacobsoni
GCTAACTAAAATTTTTTTTATAGGCACTGAAAAATTTTAATTTAAGAAAGATCCATGTATATTAAAAAAATATTGTGGTCCTTTGGAAAATTGAATGACGTTTGGCATTCTTAAGGCAAACTTTAATAAGTTCTTATTGGTTGTCTGTATAATGAAGCCGTTTAAGGTTACTGAGTTAGCGGTGTTTTTTTAGCATAATTTAGGATATCGATAAAATATTTTTTGCGAATTTCTTTGCTTGCCCTGTTTTTAACTGTATACAATTAACATTAATAAAATACAGTCAAAAGTTAAGCTAAATTCACACAAAAATTAGGTTTAGTCGAGCCAAACTCCCTGAGTTTTCACACTTTCATATATATATAATACTCCATCTTTTTGACAAATCTACGAGTAGATAATTCTCTTAATTCACGTTCCCCGAAGAAATTCAAAACACAAGTTATGTATATTCGTGTACGTATAATTGCGTTCGTAGAATTGGCTATTCGTTAACTTTTGTATAACCTTAACTCAGTATGCTGAACACAAAAAAGCTATTCGTTCTTGCTTATGCTGCTAAAAAATTTCCTATAGGCATTTATATGAGTAGATCGTATAGCGATGTACACTTGAACGCATCACACATACAGATACGCGTATTTGACTCTAGACAACCCCACGATGGTTCTGTTATGACACATTGCGTTTACGCAAAGGCTAGGTGCCGGAAAAGGCAGCAATGGAAGAGTAAAATATGCGCTTTGAAAAAGCAGTATCAGGCCGTTTCCCACAAACCGCGCAATCTCCACATGAGCTATATCGTACGTATTTTCCCGGCACAGTTAATGTTCTCTCCGTCCACTGGCGAAGTTTCAGGTCGCCTCAGCTGCCCTCTTTGGTCGGCAGTTTCCTACTTTTCAAATCGAATTCTCTCTGTTTTCCGGGATCGTGGGTGAAGAGTGTGGATTACCCTGCTAAAGAGAGCTAGTAAGAGCGAACGGCAATGTAAAGACGCGATGCGCTAGCACCAATGAATATACGTACGATGGGAAGGGGAAGTTAGAACTTTTTTGGCAACGTTATGTCAGCTCCTGCTATGCCGAGCTAGCGGTTCCCTCATTTTTTCTTTCTCTTTCTTTCTTTAACCTCTTCGTTACTTGTCTCGGTAGGCACAAAAGAAGCTGGGCGCCCAAAAACTAAGCTAGGAGAAAGAAAACGACGGACTCTTCTGTCCTTCTAAGCACTCCTTCGATTCGCAAAGGAGAGCAGGAAAGCTAAAAAAGAAGGGACTTGTAAGCGCTATGTCCATTTGTCTCGCTAATGATCTCATGCTCCTTCTCATTCGTGGGCCTACAGTCTACTTCGTAGCGGAACTTCCTTTTATTAAATGGCTGGGTGATGCCGTCACCCAGAGTGTCCTTCCGATTTCCGTTTGAGCCGTACGTGTCCTTATCTGCCTTATGCATTCTTGATCTTTTCTGTTTTGGAGTTTCAACTAATCGGTTAATCTTAATCTCAGAACAGAGGGACAGATCGACAGAGGCGGTTTCTAAAACGACCACAGAGGGCAGCTTTACTTTGGGCATAGTCACACTTCTCTTCCACGGATATAGCATTCACAACCGATAAACGAGTTTTAAGGGTTCGGCTATCCTTTTGTTTAAACAAGATTGCAAGTAGTTGTATACATTTAGTAGTCAGTTCGTATTAAACGAAATAAATACTAATTATATCGGATAAATATTGGATGCGTCACGAGGTATCTTCAGCACTCCGATACGTACCCGCTAGAGCATTTTGCTTTGCAAACGTGTGTCGTTTGAATATTTAATAATATCATATAAAATGCATTTAATAATATAAAATGCGTATGACAGACTCAGTGAATTACGAATTAATTTTTTTTTTACAGATGACGTCCTATCAGGCAGGCTTGTAACTAGGATGAAGGTAGCTCTGTTGTTGAAGTCGAAGCGAAAAAAAACAGCCGAATCTACTTTTCTTAACCGCAAACCTACTCTCGTCAAAGCTGTAAGCCTAGCTTTTCCTTACATTGAACATATAGTACGTTAAATATATACGTTTATTCATATCCAAGAACATCGCCTATTCGTCAAAAATTACATATGACCTTCTCAGGCTGACAGCCAGCGTTATACCTTACCAATGATTTCGATAACGATAGGTTTTGAATGAACAGTAGGAAATCCATCTGAGGTCACGGAACAGGCATAACTGCCAGCATCGTTGAGGGTCACATTAGCGAGGGTAAGATCACCTTCACGGGGATCGAAATCAAGCGGTGTCCTACCCGTCGGAGCATGCAGGTAAGTCCAGACTACCTGAGTATGAGGCCAACCCGCTCCGGCAACTCGAAACGAACACTGAACAATGTGCGAGCTTCCTTCGTGCAGGCGAAGTGTTGATGTAACATGGTCGTGCACTTCAGGCGGCGCTGCAAAATAAATAAAATATTTCGCGTCTATATTAAAGCCTAAACAGATACAATAGAGCACATTACCTCAGGGATTTCAGAGTACATGCAAACCAATATAATCAATCATACAACTATTGTGTGATATTAGATTGCTATTTGTTTTGTCTTTCTTTTTTTTCGCTGAAATTGTTCAAAATTTAAACGACTAGATAAGATAGGCTACTCTTGGCAGTTATCATTTTAAGGTCATTCAGTTAATAAGGTACTAATAACTCTTAAATAATTTAAGAATTTCGAAGTAACACGAACGAGATGGAACGAGATTAAATTAAAGTATTCATCGCATTACCGCTTTATCGTTTCCGAAAACACACATTATTATTTTTATGGTATCCAGCGTCTGCTCCATAGCGACTATATAGCGAAATAATTTTGGCAAAATCTAGATATGAGCCTACACGCTATTATAATCATTAAAAAACTGTATATAATTTTAAGTTTTATAACAACAAATAACAACAATCTCAAAAACTTTCTGTTTGGGGAATTATTTTTAAAGATATTTGGGTTTTGTATTAGATTTGCAAGCTTACTAGATACAGTCAACGTATACTTCTTCCATGTGTGTCCCTTTGATACTAGGCTTCGCTGTCCACTGAAGGAACGTAGTGTCAAAACACTTGATCCGTTTGATTCGATGTAGTGCTGTGCAAGTGGGTCTAAATCAGTCAATTTAGCTCCGACAAAAGCCACCGAACCACTTCCATGATTGTGTTCGTTTCGGCCTCTCTATTTCTTTCGATAGCTGCTCTCCGAGCAAACCATCGAAGGATGTGCGTGGGTTTCTCTTTTTGCCTCATTGTTTTGTCCTTCCCTTTTGTTGCGATTGTGAAGAAAACTGCTTAGGGTTGGTCCAGCTCAGCTTTCCTCTAGCGCAATTTTTTTTCAAAATAAGAATGCGCACGCTTCGAAGCACGCCTCAACGTGCCTTGAGCGTCCCGTGCGAGACTACGTGTGTATACAGCATCCCTATATCTCTCTCATTTGGCATTGGAAAAGCCACTTTTAGCAGACATCATATCGCCGCTTGCCTTCGCTCTCCCTTGCCTTCCTGTACATCATAAACTTTCCACCTACCTAGCGCTTAGAATGTGTAGTCTACACATTACATATGCTGGCACCCTTGGTCGCCGTGTCACATGTTTGTCTCGCGTTGACTCAAAAAACAAAAGCGAACTTGCGTCCCCTGCTTAATCTACCAGTGCGCGGAACTAAATGAACTCATAAAAGACAAAACCCGCACGCTACGATCTCACAGTTGGGTCGTTCGCTGTGCGAGGCTTTCCACGTCCCAAGTCCACCAATTGGGCTCAACTCGGAAATCGAGGGAAAGGGAGAGGGAGAGCTCTGTTCATCCACGCCCGCGCACCGGGTCGGTTTCAAAGGTAAATCCTTAGTAAGTATTCTAGTTTATTTTGTGGTTCAGCCGTCGCTCGCCCCAGGTTTTCCACCGACTCCGTTCTCCTCTACTCCATGCCTTTGCAATTGTGTACTGCTCGGGTGGCGTTAGGTACACTTTGGGCGTGGGCCGAGAGCCTATTCAGGGGGCGGGGAGTTATAAATGGGACATCATTCCAGATCTACCCAAAATCAGGTCACCTTCTCTGCGTCCATTGCTCGGAGAAGAGGATCAACTCCAAAATAGCCGAAGCGCTAGCGCCTGCTTACAACATACGGGTAGCCTGTATCGCACAACTACTTCTATCACTGCGACTACCGGTACTGCTGCAAGATCTACTACGGACAACACCCCATTGTAACCCCTCGCTTTTTGGGAGCAGTCTTACCTCTCACTTTTATATCGCGCCGTAATTCTTTAGAATGACCACCGGTGCAGGTTCCTCAACGTGATGCCCCCTTCTGGTTTAGGAAGAAATGCACTATTATATATATACTACGAGTTGGCACTAATGGCAACTAATAATATTGCATTTTATTTTCGATGATGAAATAAATCAAAATCAACAAGCACTATGCCTCTGTTATAAAATAATTTTTATCATAGTAGATGCTTTGATAAAAGGTGAGGCGATCACGGGCTAGTTACTTCATTTACGAATTTCAATCCATACGAATCACGATGCATTCAATCTTGTGGAAATTATATTGATACACATAGAATATATATTCCAATAAGTCAAGCGTGTCTTTTGAGAGAAGATTATGTCACGACTCACAAACGATACAAATGCAACATCACCTATCGTCACTTCTCCATACCCCTTACAGATCATTGCAATAATGCTAAATAGCGTTCCCGATATCTGTTGAAGCTGAGAGTCAGTTCTGAAGAATGCTTAGGGACCCTCATCTTCTATGCACGTCCTATAAATAGACTCACCAATATTGTAGGTCCTCTATATTTCCTTAGTATCTTTCCAAAGTCTCCTAGCCCGCGAAAAGCCTACGTTCATTTAATCTCTAGTTTAAAAAATGAATTTTTCGTCATACACAATCCACTGACATGGCCCAGCTCCCAACACTTAGCTTTAATATAGCGTTATTGATTCTCGCTTATATTATTAGTATTCTACATTTTACGGTAGTACTTCAGTGATCAGATTTCGTTGAGCGCCTCAACAAAATGATAATATTGCAAACTTCAACCGATTCAGAACGCAGCTCACGTCATGAGAACTGTTCTGATCTAGCCTTTCACAAATGCCGAACGGCTGAGGACAAGTTATATTCAGCAATTCTCAAATTTTCATCTGTCGCATAACCCAGCAACCCAAATCCATTTGCGCTTCTAGAGAAACGCTCAAAGTTTAGAATTGGGCTAGGTACGATATACGCCACGATGCGCCTAAGTTTTCATAATGAAGGGAGACTTCCCGCATTTTTAGCACCTCTTTGCCAGAAAAGAAACGTCTATTGCAGAATGTCAATCAATTTCATTTTTCTTCTTTGTTAATAGCAGTAAAAAATCATATATACGGGTCAATAGCACAATAGTTCAATGTAAGAACGAGTACATAAGTTAAACTACTTTCCGTTATATGAGTAGTTGAGTTTATGAGACTAACTTGAGAGATTTGCCAGACGCTTTAAATATGGTACTAAGGGGCAAGGAGCGGCATGACATTCATCACAATTTTCCCCGGGTCCTACATGTATCGTCAGGCTTATGCAAATCCGGTTTTTGGCAGAGTTCATGGTGAAAGCCACGCTCAACGAAACAAGAGACAGTACGTTTGTTTAGTCGGTTTGTTCGCTTCCATTTGTTGTTCTTTATCGCATTCAAAGCGAAGAAATCCCCATCGATCTCCGTGAATTTTTGTTTTGAGCTCTCAAGAATCGGCTTGAAGGCCTTCGTAGTAGGGAGCTCAAAGCGATGACATAGGCCCTTGGACAAGAATGATGAGTCGGCTAAAAGATACACGAGGCGATTTCGGGTCGCTATGCATAGACTCCGCGCTCTTTTGAAGAAGGAGACTTTGACGCACTTCAATTTTTCGGGGTTCTTCACTGAAGGATCTTCCTAAATGGTGCGTATCCCATTTGCTGCGGTCGGAACTACTTTAAGGTTGAACAAGCTGAGAACGGTTACAAGTGACAAGCGATTAGGCGATTGACCGCTTATGCAGCCGACTGCCTTCCTGCGTTTTACGGTCACGTGCACAATGAAAATTCTGCCGTTCGCAGGTGGGAGCAGTTCTAGGTACAGACATTCGCCGACATAGGCAAAAGGCGGCACCAAAGTATTTGGCGGTGGCCGCTGTCCTGCCTTCCTGGCTAAACTTCAGGTTTACCGTCAGTTCCAAATCTGTGACAGCTGCATGGAGCCGGACTGAAGCTCGCTGCACTTGGAATCCGTTTGACCCCTATATCGTTAGGATGTCTGGATACAAAGTAATTTCGACTGAGTTCCTCGGTTTCTTATTAGATCAGAAAGTCCCTTCAGTAAGATAAAGAATAAGAGTAGGCTTAGGTTTTCCCCCTGGGTCAGGCCAGTTGTCTGCGTGAAAGGCGGGAGTTCGGCCACTCCGTCGTCCAGTGTTCTCTTGTAAAATTGTTGCAGAAGGTTGAGTACATTCATCCTTTTGCCGGGTGTATAACGTCCTACTTTGAGCAATTAAGTATCGTATAGCGTAGACGAAGCAGGTCAAAGGGTACATCTCTTTAGCGCCCCAAGAGATAAACGGACTTAGCGCAATGGCCAATCCAAAGCTAAAAAAAAATACAACGGACCGAAATGACAAAATGAAATAGATAAATATTCCGTATCAGACTAAATTTGCACATGAAATTATCTATTTTTGCAAACGGGATAATCACAAGCAGTCTGCTAGAGCCCCTTTCCCGTGCGCATCATCGTTTACTTCGCCTTTTCAGCATATAAATGATGTTGACTGTTCTCTGTGGGCGAGTTACTAAGCATGCGGGAGATGCATATGCTTCCATTGCGGCCCATCCATCCCATCTCTATCCTTTTCGCCCATACGCATGAACACATCTTCCAAATACCTTGGTGCTGCATTTGCCTACACAAAATAATTCTCGTCATGCCAACACTCAGTATAAGACCCGGGGCGGCATACGATGACGATATGTTTGATGCACAATTAAAGCGAACTGCAACTCAATTCCTAAGTCCTGACGGCGCAGGCCACGGGGGCATTGGGCAATGCGGTTCATTTTCTAGAATGAAATAGTACGAGGCATGAGGCAAACGGGGAGCGGTAAAAACGACAAGAACGTAAATTTTGAAGATGAAATGTTCAATGATTTTTTCATTTTTTTCATTCAACGGCAAGCCAACAACTCCCTCGACTGCGCTGGTTGTATCACCGTTCTCTGCAGCGGCAGTATAACAAGTCGCCCTGAGAATTACGCAGTTTTTCGCAGAGAAGACCTCCGCGAAAGCCGTATGGTTGTCGAGTACGATGCCATTATCAACATCGTCACCTCCTTTAATTTGCTACAGCCGGGCTTGTTTCCGATATATTATTATCTGTGAGGCGTGCTTTAAGCTGATATATAGCGGTGCGAGTATCTAATTAGGTGATGCCGTCGAGTGAAGAAATACTTAGAGCTAGCACTGCGAAGGAACCGTACCTCAGCAACGCTAAAAAAAAAATAAATAAGAAAAAATAAACGCATTTACGTAGACAAAAATGTGACGAGATGAAAATTACATATACCGCGGAAATGGGGTGGATTGCTAACCATACTCCTAATCACCAGAAAATAATTAGCTAATCCTATCCAGAATTTAACAAGTTATGTACCACAAACTATATGCAAAGTAGGACATATAAATTCAGACTAAATATAACGGACTTTTCGTCCTAGCGGGCATGCGTTCATCCGCTATTCTTGCTAGCAGACGGGAGCCATTTTGTTGGAATCAAACAGCATATTCATCACGGCAAAACAGGGCGTCGTCTTCGAATTTTGAACGGAAGTCAGCTATTACCTAATCTTCCCGCGTTGGACAAACTCCTATTGAAACTGAAAACTTTTTTTTGCCTAAATCGACGATTTAATTATTGCTAGTTTTCATGAGGCAAAGTGGAAGATCTTTAATAGGGTTTTAAATTTAAAAGACCTGAAATTTTATCAAAATGGCTTGAAAAGTCATTTTTGATTCACCTAGGTCTTTGGTACGGAAGCTAACGGCCGTTCTAATATCATTTGCCGATTGGGTTGTCCATATAAACACCAACATTTTCTTACATTTCTTTTGGACCCTTTGAATGTTTTGCCCGCTTTGAGCCTTTATATCTCTGGGACTTTAGGTTAATCAGTTCCAAATTTAATTGACTTTGGCCCAGTAAGACGGCAAACGAATCGAACAACCTGACCTGTATTGGCTATTTGGTCAAAAACATATTACTGCCAGAAATAGCCAGTGAATAATACAGAATGAAACCGTAATACAAAGTAGATCAGGTCAGGGCCAGATTTCGTATACTAACGCATAGTTATATGGTCCTTTCTCTAATTTGTAATATTTTGGTAGTAACAACCACGCGGCAGGAAATGTAATTAAACATGGCCGCTCAATTCAGGGGCATGTGAGCTGACGACAAGCTTCCCAATGAAGTAATTTTTACTTCTCGTATTTAATTACAGGATTGTCATAAACGTGCAATCGTGAGTACTAATTAAAAAGCAGTTTCGAAACCGCTCATGTCGCAGCATTCTGAGATGACAAGCAGTGAAAAGCAGCCGGTGGAAAACAATTTTTTGTAGAATATAATTATAGGGATTTACTTTAAATTATCGATATTCGGAAGTTTTTTCTTGAAACGTTCCTTCTATATATGTATGCTATAGGCACCAATTTAACTGACGCAGCTAACTAGAAATCTAGCCAAAGTGGCCTTTTTTTGTTAAATAAATACTAATAATTATATGAATGTTCCCTGTTTACAATTGTACTCACTTGTTACGATGAGGTTCACGACAAGGCTTCGTTTTCCTGCAAGGTTCTCAGCGTGGCACGTATAGTTGCCTGCGTCTTCTAGCCGTATGTCATCTAGTTCTAATTCAGAATTCGAGTTGATACGAAGTCGTCCTTTATCCGACACAACGTGACCTCCAGGTCGTGTCCAATACCAACGTGGTGTCGGTATCCCATCCGGTGGAAGACACAACAAACGCAATTTGCCCCCTAAACGAGTGACGTAGGTAAGGTCGTAACTTGACGATGATGACGACAACGAGTTGGGAGGTTCAATTGAAGTTTCCTGGTCAAAATCACCGATCCCTATGAGAAACACAAGTACAGTGAGAATCCGTACAAGCAGAAGTTCACAACGCATTATATCACCACTAGCGTAGGCAAATATGTGATAAGTGCTTGCCCTATGTATAGATTGACTAGGATCGCAATTGATTGTCGGCGACATGTTGGAAGCAGCGCCTACTACGGGACTAGTTTCGGAGATAGGTTGTTTTCTCTTTCGTGGTTCAACACAGAGTGTTCTGCTGGAACCACTACGATTAACCTATCGCAACGCTTCAGCAGGATATCGGAATGCTTCGTGTGCGTCACCGTTTGACTGTGTTGACTCGTGTGTATGCGCCTGAGGCTCTATATGTGATCCACTGTATTGCTAGAGTAAGAATCAGACGCGAGTTAAGTTCCTGGATCTCCGCTATCGCCACGACCAGCGTAAGCGGGTTGGTTTGCCCCTGGGTCTTGCTTCTGAACACCCATCGTCATTGGAATGGCTGTACGACTCTGTACTCTCTAGTGAGTCGCAATCCAGTGAAGAATCGGGCCACTCATTGCCTAGCATTATGTCCCCCACCCGTTCTCCCATCGACCGCTTGCTGTCCCACGGTTTCTCCTCGCTCTCAGGCTGGGTCGGGCTAAACTGAAATGTGCAATTCCTAGAAGTGCGACGATGACAACGACGCTTGCGACGGTGACGGTCGACGCCACCATGACCATCAAGACAAAGCTTGTTTCCATACACACATACACACGCGCAAAGACAGAGGCATGGAGCCAGGAAACTAGGCTGGGTCTCACACGAGCAGGCTCGAACGGACAGAGTCGTCTCTCTGCCTCTCGTTCGTTCACTTGCCATTCTCCCATTGGATTCAGCAGCTTTGCCAGCTGTATAAGACCGCTCCGCACGGAAGTATCGGGGTAGCGCCGTCAATATAGCCACTCAGAACAGGTCGCCAGACTATCGCAAGCTGGCAGATCGCTATGATCGGTACCATCGGTCGAAGTGTAGCAGGAGCCCCTAAAGTTGTCCCGTTTAGACAGAAACAAGGTGGAGATGCCAAAAAGGGCTAGAGTGACCGGGAAAGGGGAATGCTGGCCTCTTCGAGGTGATCGTGCTGAAGCGATTCAACTACCTGCGCTAGCTGGGGCAATGAGCAAGGAGTAATTCTAGGCGGCGAATACTAATACGTGGGGAAATAGTGGGAGAAGCCGCAGATAGCCAACCATTGATCGTGCGCCCCTAAAGATTGGGGTGAAGACATAACTCTGCTCGCCGCCGTGTGCTTCACCGCTCGTCCCCCCTCTTTTTCCCTTTCTAGTTTTTACGAAGAAAGATTGGCCCATCTTGCTTCCCACGTTGTTGGTCCTTCTTGCTTGTTGTACCATCTTGTTATGGCGAAAGACCATTCATGAGGGTTGGTGCAAGAAAACGGTGGGAGCACCCAAATCGCTCGGTGACGGAGGTTTCCTTCGTCTTGCGATTGCAGTTGCCCCTTCCTTAAGTAGTCTTTGCTTGCCGTATACTGGCATATATAAAACGTATATATGGCGATTACGCAAATTCAGTTCTTTGACAGGCAATAACAACAGCCCGCGTGGCAAAGGCCAAGTTAACCAGAGGCAATTCGGTTCTCTGAAGTTCGAGATTAAAGAAGCAATGGTTACAAGGCAACAATGGTTGTGAGGGGTTCTTATGTCGGGGTTAAGAACTGACCCGTTTTCTTATGTAGACCTGGTTGCAGAGTTAGTATATGTGTTTCGGTTCAGTATATATGTGGGTATAACAATGACTCAAAAGATGAGAAAAAAGTGATGCGAAGGACCTAAAAATTCTGTTGTCTTTTGCAAAATAGTTAGTCTTTAGTCTAGTTTCGCCTAAAAAGATAAAAATAAAGACAAAGTCAAAAAAGAGATAAGCATCACATTATATAGGTAACGGTAATTGCTTATTAATAATAAGCTTAGTTGATTTATATACGCTATAGATGTATGAAGTAAAATACCATCACAATGAATTCCACTACGAATAGAGTGATCCAGTGATATGTCGCTTTCAATTGTATAAGTAGCTAGAAAAATTACTGTATCTATGTAAAACATGTTACAGCTTTCTTTTATTGGAACGGCGTAAGAAACCTTCAAAAACATTTAAAATGTTTTGAACGAAAGACACTTACATGCAACAGACAGACGCGCCGCGAAGACCTGTTGGGGTACGCCCCTGTGCCTGGGAATAGCCACACACTGGAACATTCCCTCATCTTTCTTTGCGACCGTCCTGATGCTCAACGAATTGTTTGGCCAGATTGTCATCCGACTACCGTTTTGTAGCGGGGTGTCATGGCCGTGTGCGTACCATTCCACCATGGCGGCGCCATCAAAGGCACAATCCAATATGGCGTCACTTCCTTCGGCGACCATCACATCTAAGGGTCGTACCTTTAATGAAGGTACGCCAGGTCCTGTAAAATTGAGAAGGATTATATATATACATACATACACATAAAGTAAACAAAATTTAGTTGATATTGTGGGTAGCGAACGTTCGTTTAGCATAACCTTTTCACTCTTATTACGTGCTACTCACTTGCTACCGTCGAAAGATGTAAAATGTCAAGTGTCCTTGTACGATACCCTGCATAGTGTTAGAAACCGTATTTATACACATCGACTTAATGTTCGGATAAACACTAACTCCGTTTTGTGCATTTGTTTGCTGTCATCGGAAACGGGTACAACCCGTGACGCACGTCGTAACGAAACCTCCCGTCGTGGTTCACTGCGTGTTGAATTCCACTTGTTATTAAAGAGCAATGCCGAAGAACGTTATAAGGATGTGAATAGACTGTTATATATGCTTTCAGTTTATAAACAGTCATGTTTAACTAATAGCAGTGTCCTCATCATTTGACGCATGTAAAGTTTTCGTTCATGCACTTGAACGATTGAATACTGAAATCATGTACGCTTTTTTTGATAGTTGCAGGTGAGTGTGTTTGTATTTCATACATAACTTTATGTCGTCCTGCTACCAGGAAGGAGATAATATATATCTCCATCGCAGGGGTAATATATATATATATCGTACGTGCAAGCACTCATTCACATATGCAGTCGAATATGAAAACAACAGTAAAGCGGTAGCCTTATCCCATTTGGATACATCAGCTTATATCCATCGATGTGTGTATAATATTATAAATCAGTGCTGCTTCTGTAAATTTCTGTACTTCCTATGACGATAGGACAGTTTCTTTTAAAGGGGACTAAGCTAATTATTTCCCAAGTTCGAGTTAGACATATTTTCAGAGTTCATTTGCTCGAAGTAATAATTCAAGGAAGTATCAAAAAGGGTCCAATATCATGATAGAAACTCTCGGAAATTTGGTAACATAGGCGCTCCAAAAGTTGGTTGAAAAAGAAGCGATCATAGACAAAGCTAAAGCGGTTTTTAATTACATATCTATTTTAATTAAACAATCTGATAAGATATTCGGAAAAGTTGAAACTGAAAAGAAAGAAAAGAAAAACCTACCTAAAAAGACAGTAAACACGCGCAAAGTTGGGGCCGTTTGCGGGGCGCGGGCTATATTAATGTGAATACATGGTGCTACTTCGATGAGGGAAATTTGCCAAACCTAGTTCAAACGTGTTACTCGATCCACCTGTAGTATTACCACAACTACGCTATTCATTTTTCCTGTAAAGAAGAAATCAATTTTCCTCATTTCGTCCAAAGCGCCCTCAGGCCCCTTTGCAGGGAAACTCGTTGCAGAATTACCGTATCAAATGCGATTAGTTAGTTTCGTTCTTCTTCTGCAGTTGAAACGCTTACCTTGAAGATCGAGTACAAAATGCGTGGAACTCGAGACAACTGCCACATCGTTGGCCACCTTGCAAGAATACACTCCGTTGTCTTTTGTTGAAACGTTAAAAAGGGTGACGTGCGGAATCCGAAACGACACGTGACTTCCGCGATGGATTCGTACTCCGTTACGGAACCACTCAATATGATGCGGTTCCGGGTTACCGTCAACGTCGCAGGTGAGGACCAGGTCGACGCCTGCCTCGGGCCTAGCCGTCGGTTCTCTTAATTTTACCACAGCTTCGCCCAACCCTACGGGGAAAATAAGACAAAAATATTTGGTAAATAACGCTACGCTAGATCTGGATATCGAGCGATACGGTGGCGTATCTGTGCGTTTCTTTATGATCGATGCATGCACCTAACTTCAAAGCAAATTGGGTTACTCCACGGAACGTACTTTTAGTATCATATCCAGTTCGGTGTGAATTGCTGCGTACCGTTTTATATATATTCAACACATAAGTTATATCGTAGCCCATTTATCAACGCGTCTGTTAGCGTCCTTGGCCGATGCAACGTACACCATAATAAACTTCACCGGATATAAGCGAATACACAAAATATGACCCGTGGAATAACGTTATTAAATTATACAACTAACCCCGTGGGTGACCGTCTAGCTATTTCGCATGAGGCAAGAAGCTATTCATTGATGGACAAAAAAATGGATGGTTTATTACGGAGGCCGCAAGGTGCGGCCGGGTGTTTGTTGTACCGCACGTTAGCGTGATTCAGAATTGTAGCTATTATAGGACAGTAGCTCTCATTAGTATGAATGAATTAATCGAAAATGAGCCTCTGTCGTCCTCGTCTGCGTCGATCTTTCACTGAGTATTCGCACTCAACCTATGAAGGAACCGTTATTTTGCTTAGAGTGCGCATGCTGAGGCATAATGATGGCTTCCTGTGAAGCGGATAGAAAAAAGACCATCAACAAAAATGGTTTATGTGGAATACTCTTGAGTTTAGATCATATATAAATAATTTACACATTATAGTTCAACTATTAATTGAGTGATATAATACGCCTGGTGCGTTTTGTTGATGGGAATAAAAGAAGAGTTTGTAACAAATTGTATTTTTGTTTTATTTTATAGACACGAAGAGTCAACTAAACGTATTATAGGCTCTCGCCAGGTAAGACCTACTGATATGTATAGGGCCCTTAGTGATTTATTTTGAATCTCTTAATCTGCACATATTATTCGATCTTCAAGTCACAGTTCTTCATTCTTGCCTTAGTCGTTGCTGCTAATAGTTTTCACATTACTCGATATTTTCTATCCTTTATCAGGCGAAAGACTGCTGAAGCCTCTGCTATGTTTCGACCATAGACTTCTGCCAATATTATTGCTATTAGAGTATGTGACCACACCAAATATTCGGGACGACATTTCTCGAAGATAATTCAGCGATAACGCGGTCATCGTTACCGCTAGTTAAAGCCAGTGAGCATCAGCGAGAGCAGGACAACCGATGGAGATTGTTATGCAGCGGTTACGGGCTGGATTACCTTATGCCACGGTGCGTTCGTACGTCGAGTTGGCGCCCAAATGATTAGGACCGGAAAAGAGGAAATGGCATGACAGTGTCGATGGTAAAAGGCGGGAGGCATTGGTAACTACGGCGCTTTCCGATTGCATCTCTAGACAATCTATTGGGTATCTACTACATAGACAGGTGCTCGATGCTCCTTGTGCCAGTTCTTGGGAGAGCAGTTAAGCAAGCTGCAATGTTACTGTTCCATGTTGCTGGGATCGCAACTACCCAATGAGTGGGATATAGAGGGCTTGAGTAACGAGGACAGTATCGAATATGAGATACTTACGGGTGGTAGTTGGCAATCGAGTCGCAATAGATATACACACACATATAATCGACCCTCGGAAGTTGGATTCCTCGAAATATGGTTAAGATCCAAATCCCTTCGTTACCCCTAGAGTGTTTCCATATCGTCACAGTGCGTCCTTTCTTGGATGAACTCTGTTGACGACTCCGTCTTGTAAATATATAAGCAAGTGTACTCTCGTTTGAGTACGCAGTATACAGGCGAAGGGAAGCGGCTCTTAGCAGGGGATCTCATCAAGTGCAGCATCCAGAAGAAGCGGGCTTGTGGTAATGAAAATCACATCTATTGAAGTAGCTAAAAGTAACCACAGTAGCAGCAGACACGAAAGTCGTATTTTATTATATTGTATAAAACATGTCTTTGCAGTTTATCATGACTCAGCTGTTCGTACGGGCTTTTCCGTGCGTTTTAATGCTAAATTGCCAGAATTCGGGGTAGTGACTGAGATCAAGCCACCTATTACAAACACCTACGTGGGTTTCGAACTGTAGTCGCTGTATATTGCTCCTTCTCCATGTCGCTATTACTCGCAACGTTTTCCTTGCAGCTCTAAACGACTGTTTTTCCCAGAGCCGCAACGCCTATATGAGAGAAGGGTCAACTGTTACTCAGCTGTTGTTCAGCCTTTCTCAGCTTTTCTCTCTTGAGTTACAAATGAGCCTGAAATAGACAACCCTGCAGCCCACACGAAGTCAAGAAAAATGGCGATCGTTGTTTTTTGTCGCTCTTGGCCGAAGGTCCTATCACGCTACCATTCAGGAGCAATTTGCGTCGCTGGCTGCTCCTTTTTCTAGTCACATGAACGCCAATGAACACTGCATCGTTCTATTGCGTGCCAATCGCTGGAATAGTGGTGGTTTGCGTGTATGTTTGTGTGGGTGCTTGTGTTTACATCTGGATCTGTGAAAGTATTTCATGCGAGTGTGCCGTTGGCCTCATTCACAACGTCGTGCGAATTCCAAGAAGTCGTTGGCGTTGCAGCGATAGGAGCAATGGCGATGGCAGAGCCAATCCCAAACGCTGGTTGGCCTTGGCCAAGGCCGACGGATAGTCTGCATTTTTTTGAATTTGAAGAAAGTTACCAGGACCGTTAGTGGCTCTCTGTCCCCCAAGCCCCCTTAAAACAAACGCAGAGAAAACAGCTACGTAGATAATCTATGCTAGCCGCGCTTGTAGCTCACTCGCTTGTCGGCCCGTCTAGACCGGACGGCACGCAAGTTTCTACGGAACTGGCTGTGCTTCAGGGAAATATAGGCTACTGGAAATGGAAGCGGTCTTGACCGAGCAAGGGGCTCCAATACCCTCAATGACCTCCTCCCGAACGATACTAGTAAACGGATGTACACAGCGCACAACCTTGTATATAGTCGGCCGTGCGAACCCAACATCCGATGGCGGTTGATCGAGGCTGCTTGTGGTGGCCGTCGCTGACAGCGAAAGCCCAATATAAAAGGGCCTTCAGTGGCCTTTAAAGCTATCTGTTTCAGCACTCGAGGAGAACGGCGGTTGAAAGTGAGCCGGATAAATATAAGGGTATGGGGGCGGTGCAATATACCGTGGCATTTTCTCAGGATGTTGGACCAATGAACATTAGAAAATAACGGGAACAAGCTGCTTGTAGTAGATACCGTAAAGAAATAGGAAGCTGTACGTGAAGGCAAAACGCCGGACTGAGACGGGTTGGCCGATGAATGAACGATTCTAGAAAAGAAATCTAGGATTAAAGCAAAAGGATGGAGATGACCATAGTAACAAGGACGCCCGTTTCGAGGTATGGAGCACGATTGAAATTGATTTCGGTAATAGATGCCGACTGAGAGATACGTATTGGCAAGGAATTATTCGTAAGAAGATGGATACTCGCACGGACTCATATGCGACGGAAAAGCAGTTATTTCAAACATTGTCAGTCGGGATACGGAAGTCACGTCGCTTATATAGAAAGATATTTCGCAGAAAGACTTTTTTGAGATTTTCGAGTTAGATAAGATGGCGATTCACTTGATGAACTTGATTACTATCTGCCCAAAGAAAGGCAATATAAACAACAGGTTTCCTCCGTAACCTTAAGGCTAGTGCATGACGGTTAGGTTTTGTTATGTATGATGTACTTTATTATTGCTTCGTGAATTTATTTAAAATGTTTTTTCAGCTACGTACATACGCTCAGATGAGTAAGGTTACGATTTGGTTTTATTTGTTAGATGTAGGACCAAAAGCAAGACGAGTTTGCAGCATCTGTTAACCTGGCAATTTGAAAAGACCGTCTATTGCACGTTGCAAAACTACATACGCAGCTTCACAATAAGATTCCGTGTACATAGTCGATGTTGCTCTAAAAAGGAGATATACATAACTTCGGTACGATGGGACGGTCTCGACAGGTTGAGACGGTTATGCTTTTTAGAAAAATAGATAGCTTTACGCAATTTTTTTAAAACTAAGATGCGTAGACTCACACTGACTTGTGCTTGCAAATGCATAATAAAACTGTTAATTTTATAGATTAAATAGACGGCAGCATCGTTTTTGTCTGATCCACTATGTTCATAAAATCGAGCATGTTTGCGTGAACAGAGTAATGAACAGATTGCTACATCTGTTAAGTACCTCACACAGCTAATCAGACTAGTGTTTACTTAGACAGGTGCTTTCAATCCCAGTTGACCGTATCACTGTGGGGACGGTATGACATTTCCTACCAAGTGAATCATCTGCTGGTTGCTTTATAATATATACATAGGTTCGTGTAGTTTTACCCAGGTCGGCCAGAAGTTTCCTATCACTATCACAGACTGTTACCGCCCGAATGAATCGTGAGGTTGGTACTACTACTCTTGTCCTAGCGAATGGCCTTCTTTCTTCATTCGCGCCTAACCTTCTCCAGGAAAAGGATCGTTACAAACGGGGACTTATTTGCGCTAGTTTCCTCATCCCTCCCCTATTAAAGAGCTATGGCACGATCGTCTGACATAGCTTTCTTTGCCCAGCCTCTCGTCTCGTGAAGACGCATACGAAGTCTATATACGGTCCATGTGTTAGCCTATTGCAAATCCTAAGCGAAAGTAAGGTTGGGAGGGCAATAGCCAATGACTTGTTAGCTACGTGCCCAGCTAACCCGGTGAGCGCCAATGAGTTATGGGCAATGAGTCCTTCATCGAGTTGTATATTATTGTCCTTTAGCAAGACCCTGCCAACTGCTAGCTTGAAATAGAAGGGTAGTATATCGGCACACCCAGGTTGCATATTAATGTACGTGAACTACATTTATACTGAGACTATTATAGTAACACGCACTCTACTGAAGGGAAGGAAAACAGCGAAGATACAGATGGTCAGTTTAACTAAATGTTTTGCGTGTTCCAATTTGGAGTTGTTATTCTAATTTGAGGATAGGGTGGGTGGGTGGGTGGGTGGTGGCCGATTTATTGTGTGCGAACGTACTGGTCCATATGAATGATCTTGCGAAGGAGAAGAAAAATGCGATTGTAAATAAGAACAGAATCGGTAAGGAGTAGAGTAGTTTAGTGGCTTGTATTTATACCTTTGTTTTTTTTTAAATTGATTTTATTTATACTTATTAACCTAAGGCCCTTCCTCTGACTTTTACCTAGGAGTAGCGGTTCACGTAATTCGATCCTAACATTCGTTCGAACACTATAATAGGTCTCATATACATATGTGACCACTAGACGTAGATCAGACCTTTTTGTGAACAAAGCTCTTCTTCACTTAGGTGTCAACCTAGCCAATGACCCCAAACTCGCCAATCGTAATCCTTAACGTATTGTTCGAAACAGTTAGATACTATCGTAGTGCATTAATTTTAAGATATTTTCTTTAATCTGATACTCTGCATTCGCACGATTAGAGTATCTATCTAACATAAGTCAAAGTAATTTAAACATAACATTGAATGGGTGATACCGTCATCTGTGTCACAGTGTACCTCCTACTTAGTTGCAAGCTTAGATTATAAACCTAAACACTCACCCCTATTTTACTTATGGTACTTTTGTATATATGAACGTTATATCAGTAGATTCATATAGTCTCTGTATTCACAGGAGTCACAACTGGTAGGATTTAAAAATTACCTCGTTTGCGAGCCGTGCCTGTGAACGTCGTACTTCGAGCAACATCTAAATAAAAACTAGCCTTAGGGTAACTGCGGACAATAGTTATGTAATCACAGATAATTTCACCATTGAGTTGAAATATTTAAAAAGTGCTCAAATCCTAGTATTTGGCGGACGGAAAAATCTATAATATTACTTTTTTATTTGGCGGGATTGCGTTATTCTTGGCCGTTCCCTCGTCCAGTGGTGTCTACTGTTAAAAATTCTCGTCTGTCACATATTCCCAGAGAGCTAATGTTGAGCAGGATATTTACGAGACTAGTAGGTGATTTAAAGTGTTATTCAAATCAAAAAGCCTAAACAAATTTCGATAGAGCCAAAAGTCAATTTGCATTTATTTTTCTTACATTCGGCCTAAATAATGCTACTGAAGGCTGTCGTATAATCTTATTAATAAGACTCCTCTGGGTTACTTGCATAAAATACTGAATTTCAAATAGGTTGTGTGTATATCGCCATATTTGTCATAAAATGTCACAAGGCGAGTGGTAAAATGTAACTTTTAAGGTACTTGCCTTGGAAATCGACTT
Source organism: Varroa jacobsoni (assembly GCF_002532875.2). NCBI lineage: Eukaryota > Metazoa > Arthropoda > Arachnida > Mesostigmata > Varroidae > Varroa > Varroa jacobsoni. The sequence continues at coordinate 196,446 of NW_019214323.1, forward strand.
GGCAAAGCAAGGTTCAGTAGATGACCACAAGTCAATCGAGCACTTACCCATCTTACTAATACTTCTGTGAGTTGCATAGACTAGGTGCCATAAAGAAAGTTTGCTATACTTTGTGCTATATGAAGTCACATATCGATGACAAATCTGAAATCTTATACTTACCATCAATTAGGTTACGCGCTAATTACACTTGTATCAAGTAAGGTGATCTATATAGAAATCTAGGAGCTCATTCTGGTCGATGCGAATCGGGTTTAAAGGCTTAAAACGTCAATCCGACGATGCCGTACGATTATGCCATGTTTACACCATTATAAGACTATTCCAGCAGGCCAAGTCTATTCATAACATTCGAAAGTTCGTTAACACGTGTTTTGTTGTGTCCTAGCTACCGTATGCTCGATCAAAGTTCAAGCCATGATCTGCTACGGTTGTGATCACCACTGTGCATTTGGCCAGCGCCATTACGTCCTGTTCGTAACTGGGATCCTGGTCAGTTTCGCCACAGGTTACACCCAGCCGTTCGTTTTTTTCATGGTTTCCCCAAGTCGTTGCTGCTCAATTGCTACAACTCATTTTACTAGTCGGCGACTTCTGCATACGATACATAGACCAGCCTACCGAAGCCACCAGTCCAGCCCAGCAGCTATTTGCAAAGCGGAGGAGGACACTGATCTTTACACGTACAGCAAGAGGGCTGAAAGAAACCTATGGCACGCAGGCTCACGTGGTATGCACAACATAAATGAGATGGCCCGACAAAACGTGCGCTTGCACACGTCGTTTCATACTGTCAACGTTGCAGGCTACGCGAAATCTGCTGGCGAGTAAATTTGCGGAAAGCTGACCTGGAGCAAAAGCTTAAACACATTGTATTCAGTGTTGTTCAAGCGTACACTATCCCGACAAACGTCTTTTGCACATGGAGAAAATAAAAAAACAACGGCCTGTGCATTTTATAGAACTTGGTCGTGTGGAAATCGTATACCACTTCCCGGCCATAGTCCCTGTGTTCTACTCGATGGCCATCCGGAGCCATTACGCATGCAGGGTGACGACCAATGAGAAGCAGCATGCGTCGCACTTGCCTGGCGACCATATACTGTGAAATTGGCGAAGGATTCGCAGTCATCGGCTACACTTTGTTCGTAGTCCTGCTGTTCTGTCTGCCTGCTCGTCGAATTACGGACACAGTAGTCTATCGAGAGCCAATTGGAGGTTCTCAAGTGCACAATTCACGCTAACAAAATGCCTGTAAACAAGCTTCTCCCTCTCGAAGAGCTGGCTTTGGGTTGAACCACAAACCGGTAAAAGCTTTTTTGCTTTTCTCATATTCTCCTGTAAGAGAACCTTTCACCCTCCTTTGCGTCGACTCGAAGCAAATTTCACCAAGTTCTTCCTTATAAAAATGCTACGTCTCGATACCGATTCGGTCTCCCGTTACCTCCAGGTTATTTCCTTATCTTTACCTGCATCCTACATTCTTCGCCGCCTTTAGTCTCCGAGCCGCTGTCGTCTATAAGCCTCATCTACATTCTCAGTTGAACAGAACCCAAAACCTTGTTAGGCACTTGCCACGTCACGACTATGTGAAGGGGTTTGACCTAGTCGAACGACTGCTAAGCAAGGCACGAAGCATGGTCATTGTAATTGCAATAGTAGTAGCAGTAAAAAAAAAAAGGGCTCGTTTACAATGTTCCAGTCTACTCTCGCTCGAGTTGGTTTAGGCTGCTATTTTTTTTCCTTCAGCTTGTTTTCTGCGATGTAGCTGCTACGAACCAATGATACCAGGCAGAACCGTGAACAATGCGCTGCAAGCACCAACTGCGACAAGACTAAACAAAAACTGACACTCTACGGTACGCGCACTTGCCTCTTTTAGGCTTGCAGGCCTTGACCTACCAAGCTGCGCATCAGGTACCTTCAGCGCCGAACCGTATGAGCGTCATTATAAGATCCGACACAGCCAGAATCGAAAACATGAGACAAAGAGTCTTGGTGACGCCAAATCTTTTCCTATAGTATAACAATCCCCAAGGTAGATTCGGCTGAAACAGTCAATAAAGTGAACAGGATCATGTGTATTTGGTACGTCTCACTAAAAATACAACTCCTCACTGGGCACTTCGGATTTCAACATGGCTACTGTCGTTGGTTGGGAGAATACTATCAGGCCAACTTGTGTTTGTGTGGAGAAGAAGTCAAACCGTTTGCGAGCGTGCCAATATATATTCTCATTTGACTTTGCCTAACGTAGCAACATAGCTAATAATAAAATTTTTTTCATAAATGTCCGAAATGTACATCAGTATATTCAGTTGTAGTAATTATGACCTTATTACTTCTTACAACACATCGTTTCTATGACGCGCCAAATGGAATACGTGGTACTCTTGCGGGGCCTCTGTCTGTATCGCAATTCTCTACTATGCTATACAAAGGACCCTGTACTGTTTCTGAAAGAAACTAACGTGGACGCCCATTAAACCTTTAAGTCCTCGCATACATACTTTTATATTCTGACTTCTCTGCTCTTTTTAGAATGGCCAATCGCGTTGAGACCTACAATGCGTGTTTCCTATCGTTTCAACTGATTCCTTTATGTAGTAGAAAAGCCGCAGGCTCGAACGGTCTATTACAAGAATCTACGTGAAGTTATCCGTGTTAATCTCGTTTTACAGAGTAAGCCACAGCTGAGGTCACCTGACCTAGATCGCTACGGGTAAACCCTCAGCCGGGGGAAGTGCTACCTGCTTACGCGGATCAAGACACGGAAAATTAATATATAGCAATGCGCAACGCATAGCATGAACTCATGACCGCATCAACCAGCTTAGGCTGGACAACTTTTGACGACGTGTCGTCTTCTTTCCATCTACCTCTCCTTATGTGGCCGCCTTTCCTCTGTGAGCCTAAATCAAACGATACATGTCAGTTCATCGGAGCGACGATCGTTTTCCTCGCATCCCTATTTTGTAAACAAAAGCTCCCTTTAAGTCGACGACGACAGTACAGAAATACATCACCGCTGTGTTTATTATGGCTACCGTGCGTTTCAGCATAGTTCTGCTCGAAGGTGAGTGTACGCTTTGAGCCGACGCACGTTTGAAACGCTGCACCCCTTGTTACGGAAGAGCCAAGACAGAGTCACTTAGTAGTATTTTCTCCTCAGGAGAAAACTGAAGGACCAATTGGCGTTGACGGATCCGTTGGCAGTGAGCTGCAATAGGATCGTTCGGAAACTTGCACCAGTGAAGAGTTGGAGAAGAGCTTGCAAGGGCCTTAGTTAAACTGGACTGCGATTGCGAAAACTGCCACACTTGTTGGAATATGGCTGACGAATGGTTCGCTTGAATGCTCTTGACATGGCCATTGGTCGAGGTTGTTCGGACACACGGTCTGCTCCGTGATTAGGGAGTAATGTTCGCTGGCGTCGTCGGACCATCAGCCAATTTCGACCCTAGCATGATGATGGCCTATCGAATAACTTACTCAACTATACATGACGCCTGCGCTTCTATCAAACACGAGGGCGCATTAGCACCATCCACTAGCATTATATCAGATGCAAGCCTGTCATAGGGAAAAAGCCTATTTCAGTTAACTTACTAACAAGAACTCCTCCCTCTCCATAAATATAGGTGCATATACATATGAATGGCTGAGTTGTTCGATTATCAAAATGATGTAATACGCTTTTGTCATAGTATTGGAAATTGAACCTGATCTCACTAAACAGCCTAATCATAACGCGCGGAATTGCATGCTTCAATCAGCTGTCGCCTTCAATGATCTGGATCTAGGTATGTACATTTATTTCATTTCTGGTTCAAGCAACTATGATTGGTAGAAGAAGCCTAAAAGGGCGATAGAAAAGCAAAGGACGCGCTCTGCATCAGCGACTTTGTTGCTTGGATCAAGTTACCCCAGCCACGCCTGGCCCTCCCACCCCGAGCTGTATCTGGATTCGAGTTCGCCATCGTTCAGCTAGATCTTGACCGCTTCTACTCCTTTACTACGACCGTTTTTACGTTGTTAACGCGCTCTTCGTTGATGGTGCGGGCGCTGATGCTGGCAGGCACTGGCACAGAAACTTGTTTGACTGCTGAGTGGTAATGTTTCATTATGGACTCATCAGCGCTTCTTGTTGCATTCCCTGTTCTGCAGCCCGAGTCTGTGAGTGAGTCGCGGCAAAGCGAAGGGCTGCGTGAAAAAGCCTTTTGTCTTGCCACTTGCCCCTGGCTTAAACTCATTAAAGAGGTCCCTAGAGGTCAAGAGTGCCTGGCGGATCTGACAGGAACCAAACGAAACGACAGTCTATATTCGGGCTGGTCAACTTAAGTGCTTATGCACTAAGACAACGAGAGCACAAAAAATACTACGATATTAATAACTAGAAGAACAATAGTGAACCAGTACAGTAGGAACAAGCAAAGCTCTGGCGGGATTCACTGTTTCGAACAGGAAAACATTTTGCCTGTTGCGTGTACTAGTATTAGTACCAAGATAAAGTCAGGGTACCATAGTTACCTCTTACAAAACAACGCTTTCGACAGCGTCTTTCTCAAAACAGAACAAACAAACAAACAAAAAGATTACAAAACTTCAACTGTCAGGCAGAACTTTTACTACTCATTACCATTTAAGCATATTCCGCTTTCCTCTTCACCAGCATCCCCTGGTGGACTTGACTGCGAGTCTCGAATTCTTTTTCGTTTCCATCGTACCCCATTTTTCCCATGTATATGTTTAACCTGGCTGTCAAGGGCCTGGTCCCAACAGGCTCCTCCGAGTTGGGTCCGTCGGTTTTACGTCGGCTTGCGTTTCTTCACGAGGCCCTAAGTCCTGACAACCGACAAGGGCCTTCTCGTCGCTCGAATCCCCTCCACCCATAGACACATACCCCTGTTCTACTCTTTGCTGATGAGCTCCAGTTAGATCCCTGGAGCATCTGACCGCACTAAAATGCTCAATACCAGCAGCATCCAAGTTTCACATTTTTCTCATTTTTGCTGACCCTGTCTTTCGATGACTAGATATTTCCACTATTAGCAGAAAGGAGCCTTATTTGCTCAGAATAAGTATTACGTAACGCTGCGTAATATATAATGTATAATCGAGAAAATGACGATAAAAGGCCTACGAGAAAGGGTACTCAAGCCGGGTAAATTGGGTTTTTAAACTTGGGCCTTGCCGAATTATTAATGATGCGCGATATCCAATGAGTAAACTAGTCATTTTCACTTGGAGGTGAGTACACCATAGACACGATTTGCGATTACACATGGAAGACTATCATGCCAATGTTACGACAGTGCCTCTTAGATTAACCAAACCTAGATCTGCACCTTTGATCAAATAGGTGAATGGGACACTAAAATCAGACTATACCATGTATTGCTGAAAACAGTTGCTTTTCATAAGGTTCTTCCTATGGATTAAATTTGATTTGGTTTATCTTCATAACCACATTGTCTGGTATTATGGCAACTGTACATCACGATTTTGTCAATTTATAATTAAAATCATACTCAGTCCAACTGAATAGAAATTCATCAGGTAAGGTGGGTTGTAGCCACAGACGAGAATAGCTTTAAATATACCAGTTTCAAAAGGTTAATGGAAATCCTAGATATCATGTCTTAGACTGTTATGGTTGACCTATAGATATACAGCCGTTACTGCACTTCCATTACACGAGAGCCGATTGATGCTTAAAACAGTGATCCCGCTGCTTACGGCGCAATTAGATTCGACCATATTTTCGGGGCAATTTGATTTCCACTATTAGTCCTTTCTCTTAATTTTTGTAGCGGCCTAAAACAATTCCACAGTATGGGTCTTTGACGTAATCCGATCACATATTACTGCCGACGTAAATCCCGGTACCGCTGTATACAACTCGAAACAAAGCAAGTTTGCGGCGTCGTCGCTGGTCGAGTATACAGCACTCGCGGACATCTGTGCCCAAGATGTATCGGTGCCATTTATGCTCCACGCCTTCGATTCGTTTTGGAAACAGGGGAGGATGGTTAGAAAAAGCACCCGGCAGTTCTTTCCCTACAAAGAGTCGAAAAAGGGATCTCCTTGTCAACTTGGACTAACACCGTCCCAGTGGCCACGTCCCCAGATGACCCACACATCGAAGGCATGATCAGGCCAACCCGACCAAGTCAAAACTGTGTGCCGACCAGCATTCACACCTACACACACATGTTGGTACGGTACATACGTGACCTAGCAGCAGTGCTTCATTCGACTATAGCTAGCACCCTTGAAATGGGCTAACAACCCAGCAAAACTCCGCCAACAGCAAACCGGCTTCAGGCTCGCTCCGGAAATTTATAGGGGTGCTGTTGTCCGGAAACCCACGAAATAGCCAAGTTTGAGCGAAATAGTGCGCTGCTTAGGATATAAGTGGCGATGTTCCCGTACTAGTGGGCCGAAGGACTCCTGTTTTGGGATCCATGGCGGGACATGCGAATGACTAGCCTTTGAAGCAAAGCAGATTCTGGAGTTCAGTTCACTTGGTCGAGATCATTCTTACCCCCCAAAAGCACGCTGTTCATTTCTGCCTGCTTCTATCTAATAGAACAAAGCCCACGTTCCCCAGCAAGTCCTTCTTTGGGACTCGTTTGTGCGGTGACACTTAGAGATTCGGTATAGAAGAGGAAAACCAAAATGGCCCCGTTGTTTTGGTAGGAGTAACCAGTATTGAACTCTGGCGACTGTCGGCGTGTACCAAATCACTTACTCACGAGGAGATACAAACGTCTCGACAATTCGAATTAGCAAAGATTCATTTTCCCAATCTAAAGCCTTCGTTAAACTAAAATTTCGATATTAGGGGCGCCGTCAGAAGGGCAACTATTATGTTTGCGAATCCTCGGTCCATTTGTTGAAGAACGCGCAGAAATGTAGAAACATTTACCAGTTTCCCCTATATGAAGCATCTGAGAAATCAGAAAAGGATCATTGTTCCCCAATCATTCGATATTTTTTTTATATTTGTCACTTTTTGTTTTTTGCCTTCTAAAATGATGTAACGGGATCATTTCAATAAGCCTCACTCTTAGGTACTTGATTATGCTCACAGATCGCGGTTAGCGGTACTCTAGGTAACGCTAGACCAGTTCACGCGACCGAAACTTTTGTCTTCAGACGTTATAGTGTTTACAACAACAACAACGATAACTCTTCCTATTAAAAATTACATTACATCATAAGCATTTTCAACAAAATTCTACATTTTAACTTTTAAACGCTTCCAGCTGTCGTTTCGGAGTGAAAATGCGACGAGCTGAGGCATTTCTTCAAGCGTATCATTGAAGAAAGCAAAATTCGAAATAATGCCCGGATCATAAGTAGCAAATGGTTCCATCTTGGTAATTTTATAGAGACAAGGCATTAATGGAGCCTCGAAATAATCATATACGAGTAGCGCAAAACTCACACGTGGCATGAATTGTCACACAGGTAAATTTATACCAACCGCTATGATACTACGATTAAGAAATATAGAGAAGATTATAGAAAACGGAAGTCGAACGGAATGTCATTGGTTTTACCCTTTAACGTTTATAAACATAAATAGTATAATTCTTCAAGTCAATGCATATTTATATGCAAGTTCGAGGGAAGTCAAAGAGCTCATTCAATTTCTGTTCATTGTGGTCCTTGTTCAAAGTCTTTGTACACATTATTTTATGGCCATTCGGTAGTATTTCCAATTTATATCTGCCGTTATTATGGCCAGTTTCGAACTTTTAGTTCAAAGGGCAAAACCCGTTGATGATGCTGCACCTGTTCGTGTTCCCACTATTTTCGTTAATCAATGAAACACAAAGTACTGCTAGATGATTCATGGCTAGATGTGAGATCAAAACTCAAATCGCAGTGATCAATTCCATAACTGTCCTATTCCAATAAAATATGTTCCACTTAGATATTTCAGTTCTAATCAATGAGTCATTAGTTCTAAACCTTAAATTGTTAAAAATCATCTTATTTCGTCGGATTAAGAAAACACAATAATCTCCGATTTCGAACCTGACTCCACTGTATGCACGCATCCATATGGTAAATATTAATAAAACAATACAATCTCTAGGCCTTGAGATTTTTTCAATACCGTCATTTTCATACAAGACATAATATCTATGAAATGCGACTCTACCGTGGACTGACTCTCAATTTATAAAAATGATTGGCTTTTGTGTTCATCCAAAAATTACATAAGGATCTCTGGTACCGTATAACATTTTCGCATACAAGACACGCAGTAATAATACATATTATAATTAGTACGTGTCTATAAATAGTATATAGTATTAGTACATAGTATATATTATACTGAAAAACGTCCTTGTTGCTGTCCATGTAATAAAGCAACATTTATCTTCGAAGGGTTCATATATATATGTGCCATTACTGATTGTTTTATATAGCAGAAACGCTCCCTCAGTAGCAAAGGATCTCAGGCTAAAAACCACACTCGTTATAACAATAAACAACCACAGACACGCTACTAACCTTTGGGCTTTTGGTACGCAACTAGACAGATGCGCGCGGTCGAGCTGGACAAAACAAGCTGCAAATTTAAGGCCTTTTTAGCCCAACTACATCTTCCTATCTTTCTTTTTGTTTACTTTTTTCTTTGATTTAGCTTCCGTAACACTCTATTTCTATGGACCTTTCTGAAAGTTAGCCTTAAAGGTACGTGTCCGTCTGTACTGCGCGGAAAAAGAGGTGACTTAGGCAAATGTCGGGGAGTACAGAGGGAAAATTGTTCCCTAATAAAGTCCTGAAAACATCAAGAAGCATCGGCGGCGGCGGCGGCGGCTGCGGTAGTGGTGACAGTAGCTGTGTTATTGCTCGCTCTAGGGCTGAATGACGCCGGCCTAAACAGGCCCCTTTCTAACTCTGCATAATCTCATATTACTGCTCCGTTGTCGTCACCGGCGTTAACTCCGTCAGTAAGATTAAGGTGTTCCCGAAGGTCTCGCACAGGCTTGGCAATAACTACTCGTAGTG